>NW_026856102.1:0-93023 GCF_026571515.1 Ruditapes philippinarum
TGGCGAAAAAAAAATTCCCAAACCCCAAGGAATCATGCTGGAGGTCAAAGATTAACATAGTTTGTTATAGGGTATGTTTTGTTTCCAGTCCATAACTTTCTCATCCAAGTCTAAAATAGTCTGTTACAGGGTATAATGCCAAGTCAAGTCCATGCAAATAAAATGTCATTGGTGAATTGCCCACACACATTGATTGAGGACTTGATATACCCTGTAACAGATTGTACTTGTCAAATTTTGTGGCTTTGAAATAGTGATAACAACTATACAAATGTATTTCTGTTGACAGGTTCACAGGGGTATTTCATGATATTTAAATTCTTTAATGAATCATTTATCGTTACTGGCATGTGTAGATCTAGCATTGATCAAACTTTTGCATCCATACCTCAATGTTTTGAAATAGCAAAAATTTGTGCTTCATGTAAAACTTCCCTTATGCGGCTGACGTTAGTAACTCTGTAACAAATTCTTGTTTATTTAATTATTATACCATCTCAGACATTCAAATTTATTCTACTAGCCAGGTGGTGCAATTCTGAGATGTACATACCAGTGTTTAAAGCGTGCAATAAAAAAGAATTAAGGAATGAGAGAACTTCTATTCATACTAGGATTTAAAATTGGTCAACTGTTTATTCATATCAGAGGTGGCTTCAAGCAATTAAAATGTTAGTAAACACTATGTGACCAGGAAGGAAAACACTGTGTGACCAGGAAGTACATGTGTATATTATTTCCGCTAACATCTCCTCAAATTATTTGTTATAGATTAGTCAGATAGATAGCAAAGGGCTAAAAAGGATGTCCTTATTAATATTTCTTGTCCGGGGAAATTAAAGTTTCTAAATGATGACTATTGATTAAAGTATGTCCTTAATTAATGTAACAGTGGTGGTTCGCATACTGCGGTGTTTAATAACGCAGCACTGTGGGACATTCGAGGGAATTAGACCTATCCGATCGTCTTTCCCAAGGAAAATTTTGCTGGTCTAAAAGCCAAGGTCCCCCCATTTTCCTCCGGCGGTGACAGGTGTGTTGGCTTACAAGTGGCAGATGATGCTTAATTAATTCCAATGTCATAGTAGGTCCAATGACTTTAAGTGATTAGTATCTTCATACGACCTAACTTAGTTAATAAGGTGTTTTATAACTAAGCGATTAAACTACATTTTATCTTTCTTGTATTAAACTGCATTGGGCGGATTTGAAAAGAACGCTTGTTTTTAAAATACGGGTTGGTTAGTTTCGATTAATTTTAAACATGCTAAAAAATTGTAATACTTAAAACAAAGAAAAACAATGACAAATGATGTGGTTGGGAGGTAAAGTATTACCAGAATAGGTTAATGTGATGTAAGAGTTTGCCATTTGATTCTAATTCTAATCTAAGTCTGGTTTAAATTCTGGACCAAAAAAGAAAAACATATGTGTTTTTTAAAAAGATTTATTAAATGCATATGTACACATCTGCTCTCTAAAGTTTCTATCAAATGTCACACAACTGGTATGATACGCATGGAATTTACCATACCTGTTTAGGAGACACGGAATGTCAAATACGTAGGTTTATAACCCTTGCCTTGGGGTTATATTTCCAAACAACCGTTCATTTAGGGTCATATATCCTGTCAAAAATCTTTATAACTAATCAAATATACCAGATTCGCTTTCAAATATCATACATGTATTAGTATATAGTTATCACTATTTCATTGTCTTTCTCTATTTTCTGACTAGTTACCGGACAAAAACAAGTTATTCATAGGGGTGGTGGGTGTTTTGGGGTATTTTTTACAATCGCGCAGTTTATCAACACAGTAACTGTTCGGACCGTCACATATTTTCATCTCAAGACTATTCGGCGGGGATTGGGCTGCGGATCCATATCCACTACTGTCTGTTTCCATTGAAGTTCTGCCATACTCATCAAAATCATTCTTGTCAGAGTTATTACTGGACTGTGATAAGTTAAATGAATCTACGTTTGAATGTGTAGAAGAATTTCCAACGCTATCGCTGTCATCCATTAACATAGAACTTGCTTCCGGTTCTCCATCTTCCAGTGGATGCTCAGGCGCGTGTTTGCCGCGCAAATGGGCGGTAGACGCTTGTCTGATCATGTCCTCGTCTAAGCCTCCAGCGATAGACGCTTGATTTGTTATGTCTATGTGTAACTCTTTGCTAATACAAGCAGTCTCTTGGCCGTTGATGTCCGCCTCTAATACCTGCAAGACGGAAACAGACGCTTGACTGCATATGTTCCCGTCGACTCGATCTGTCACGGAAGGGAAAGATGCTGGACCAGACGGGTGATTTGTAGAGGCTGGCAATTCTTCAAATTCACAGTTGTTTTGTTGTGCTTTGACAACTCCATTTTCTTTGTCATAGCCAATGTATTGATCTGAAATTAACAAATGTATATACAAATAGCTACATTCCAATAGTGTGTCTGCAATAATCTACACATTTCAGAGTGGGTTAATAGGTAGAAACATGTCCATTCTTTTTTGTTCTTTTTCTGTTCACGACATCTTTGAATATTTAAATCAAATTAACAGCATTACAATCCTTGTACATGTAGATTAATAAAAGCCAAATATATATACATTGTACCATCAAAAAGCATTGATATTTCAATGGACGTTTGTTAGATTTCATATGCTTGCATTTTTAAAGCCAGAGTATTTACAGCAATTTTATATGGGTACGTATAAAACATATAGAGATTAAAAAGTGATTCTCAGCTAAATATTATACAGAATTCTAGTATTTTCGATGGGTTGGTCCGATGGTGCAAACAAGCAAGTTTATTTATGTCTGAATCAGTATACATGTAGTATGTTTCTATGAGAGAAATATACTTTTCAGGTTTATTCATAATTTCGTACCATGTCATTAAAACAAAAAAGTGTCCATTAATCAGAAAGCATTAAAAAGACTTACCCTTCAGTTGGAAACGCACTTTGCTCCCCAACATAATTATTTTGAACCACACCGCGTCGTTCTAGAAGTAAACAGGAAAACAATTAACAGATTAATATACAATTTACCCAGTGTACTCTATAGTATTTGTAATACTTTCTCATATATATTATGTTATTAGAACAAGGCATACTTATATTATAGTTTCTCTAGCTTCTCTCAATTCTGATCGAAATATTTGTACATGTATGTAAGATCTCCTTAATTAAACAATTTATATTCAAGCAATCTGAAAAGACTCTAAAGAGTAAATAAAAAATAGAAAAAAGTATTGCAAGAATAACTGAAAGAATTATTTTAATTCTACAAAAAACACCGTATGTATCATTAAACGTAATATTGATGATGCTTTAATTTTGTATAAAGAGAAATAGAAATAGAGACCCTCTGATGAGCAATTTCCTCTGTACAACAACAGTATAATTTCTTACTGAAGTTAACATTCACAAGAAATTTACAGCAAGACCTCTTAACTGTACCAAAAATATTTCTTTTCCAGTGTGGTTTGCTCTGTTGGGTCTACACTGTACATACAACAATAATAATGTTTGCAAATTACCTTTAACACGATATGATTATTTGTTTTGGCTATTCCAATATATCTGGTCTTGTCCCTGTTGCACAGAGCAGCTTCAAAGTCTATTTGGCCGGCCTGGCCTGACGGCCAAAACCTACATCGCTTCTTTATAATCTCTAAATAAATAATAGAAATAATAAAATATAAAGCTAATTATATAGATCTATATAATATTGCAAAGAATAAGACTTTGTACAATATTAAATATTATATTTTGTTACAACCATGCATAGTCAAACATCAACAGTTATTTCAAGACTTGGTCACTCTAGCCACTGAGATCGATAAATAAATAAATAAATAAATAAATAAATAAATAAATAAACAAGCAATTATCCCTACCGGTTAGAACCCCAGCAACATTCTGAAGGGCCATTGACCATTCACTTATGTTTCTATTTTAAGTAAATTTGTTGAAAAAGTTCTTTAAAATAATTTTCAGCATAGGAAAAAAAGAAAAAGACGTGCATAATCTCCATACTGCCATCTATCCATATATCAAGTTTCATAAAAATATTTTCAGTACTTTTTGCGTTATCGAGGGATCCAGTTTTGTGGACGGACGGACTGACGGACGGACAGAGGGTAAACCTAAAGTCCCCTCCGGTAAACCGGTAGGGGACTAATAATGTTTTTATTTATTTTTTGTCTTCAAAATGAATTAAGATATTGATGTCCCATGTGTTCAGGAAGTCGCAGCTGCTAGGACAATATACTTGTAGTACATTAGAAGAGCTTTATTCAAAGTAACCGTCTGCAACCACTACAATAATTATAAATACTGAAGTAAAAGCTTTAGTAACAACCTCGGAAATATGAACTATATAGTCTTTGATTAACATTGTGTGTTAGAATAGTAGAAAAATAGTGTTTATATACATGTATAATGTACCAGTCAATTGTAACACCGACTCACCCCGAGTAATTGTGGGGGGAAATACTACATGTACTAGTAGTTTATACCCTGGCATTGTCTGTTCAATGCGAGGGTTTTTGTTATGGCGTCAAAATGGCGGGGGTATATCCATACAGCTCTTACTTTTGGGGACACTATCATCTGACCATGTAAGGTGGGGGAGGAAATTATACCTTCGGGTTTTAAAATTCAAAACGGAAAGTCCCAGCTATTCCCTAACAGCGGCGGCGGTTACAACTGAGTTACAACATACTGATACATTATTGATGTACAAATATACGAAAATAATATTACTGTTATTGTCGGATTCGTCCTGTTTAAAGACGTCTATACAAACACTTTTGTTGGATATTTCCAGATATTTCTGCGTCATTGGCACTTTGTACAGATGGCTGCTTGTTGCTGTTTCAATTTTACCCGCCTCTTCTTTTAATTGTCTGTATTCAACAGGTTTGATAATAGGACCTTTGTCTGTAAAATACAATAACTGAGTATCTATTCTTCATTTGAATCAGAGTCTTTCAAATCAGGTACGTATATTAACAATATACGTACCTGCTCAAATATAGAAAGATCCTGATTGAATACAGTAAGTGTAGAACAAATACCTTTGAGATTGAAAACTGATCTAAGTAATATATAAAGGTCACATATATTTGCTTTTATTTACATAAAGTTCAATTATATTTGTTAGTGCTTGGATTTTACAACATATATGCACATGTATATAAACCGCACTCGAGTTTCCTATCTGGGAACAAGTACATGTTCTATAGTGTCATTTTAGGACACGTGGATGCGCACCGTTCCCCTTAACACTTCATGTACTAACCATTAGGATAGTGCAAGGTAAAATGGTTATCATATCTTTTCAGTTTCAATTGGTTTTTATTTGTTTGGGTCGTCACACCAAACAATAATGGTACTCTGAAGCTGTTAATTGCAAATGCCGAAAGTAGTTCGCTTTTTTGAAGCGGTTACTTCCCTTTATATGTACACTAACGCCGAAAAATTCACCATGGCCGAGGGGTTTGCGCGCTCGCTAAAGAAGCGACAGGTCTGGAGTTCAAATCCCAGTCAAGGCAACTCATTTTTTTCAAATTATTTAAGTCAAATAAACATTGAATTGAATATCAGTGTTGCAATAAATCTAATAGCCAATTTTCTACAATTAAAACGCTGGAAAGCATTGGTGGCACTATACAAAAACTAATTGGTTTAAAATCTCACAACCTTCACCATTCTGACATTCTGAGACCCTAACAAATTCAGCGCCTTCTGTGCTTTGATTTAAATTATTTTAGTGCCAGCACCACCGTGACGTGGCTTAGTAGAACTAGATTCATAAGATACGGACATTTATTAATCAGCGGAAAGTTTTTTATTACCGCGTTTCGATATCGCCGGAAACACCTTAAGAAAGAAGTACTTAATACAATATTTACTTCTACTGACACTGAAATAAAAATAGAATAAAAAGGAAATTCTAGCACCTATAAAGGGAAGTTCAGAACTAAAATACGGGAACAAAAAAGTGAATTAATAATGATTTATTTGTCACCAGAAAGGGAAATTTGAATATAACCTTACATAAAAGGGGACATAATATCATATTGTGTCCCAGATATAAGGAAGAAATCTAAGCACAGAATCGCCTTTCTTTGAAAAATATGTAAACAATAACTACCTGGCAATTTGTCTGGTGTAAGAATTGCACTTGTTTGTATCCATTTCCATTCTTTGTCCTCTACACGCCGAATTACCTATCAATTATTATAATATGTTTAAATGGTACTATAATCAGGGCTGGGAATCAAAACTGCGTCGTATCCTACAAAATGTAAACAAACGCCGCCATCTTGGAACGAAAAACGTATGTTTTTGTTTATAACTCTTTTTGTTGGAAATGACTGAAAACCAGATATATTTATTAACACGCTACACTATTTTCCGCTTCGTTCGGTATATGTTGCTTGCACAACTATTTTGTAAAACAAAAGTTATAGCGAACTTGCAACTCGAAGCGGGGCAGAATTTTTATTAAAATGTGTGGATACGACGCAGTTCATATTGCTTTATCTATCGTATTTTCCTTCAAATCAATTATATATTTGTTTCCGAGTTCACCATAAACTTTGAAATATAAATTTGCATCATTTACTAAAATTTCATTTAAAATAGATGTTTATTTTCTAAGAAAATAGTGATTTTTACGAAATGATACGACGCAGTTAACAATAAAATATGATACGACGCAGTTGTATTTTTGGCAGTCTTTTCAACAGGGATTATTTTGGCAATATATTTCTATTTTATGGAATAATCACTTGCGCTAGATAAAAAACCCAGATCACTTGCGGTGTATAGCAATGTTCTGTTGCTTTTGATTATTAAAAATACAATGTGTCATGTCCAATATAACATATAATTTGAAAGTTTACATTGCGGAAGCTACTTTTCAGTTAAACATGAACATGTTACCTAACGGATCATAATATCTGAAATAATTTCTTATATTTTCATGTATGTTCAATATTATCCCTAATTTTTTTCGCAAAAAATGTAGAAATCTATTAACTTGAATTCATTTTGGCTAGCTACGCTCTAAGTTAACTGTGGTTCTGTATGTTCTGGGTAATGACTGCTTTTTTGTGGTTTCTTTTCAAACTTTCACTCTACACATTAGCTTTACTAGGGGCGAGGACCTCAGGTGCGCCTTTGTGCATTATTTCAGGCAAAATGCTGCACCTTCAGAGAACTATCGACATTTTGAAACTAGCTTTCATGAAAGAATAAAAAGTCCCTGGTGGTTTTCGAATTTATAGCAGATTCATGTGATTTGAATTCAGTAAACATAAACAGCTCGGCCTCGGTCGGACACACCTGTCTGATTTATTTTTTCAACAAAATTTGTTAACGTTAGCTGTACAAATAAGCAGCTTTTTTATTAACTTCTGGCGTGAAGTTTTAAGATTTTAAATATTTGAATTAATTATAAAGAGAGCACCATTTAAATTTCTTATTTCGGAATGACTAACAGAGAAATTTTCAATGTAAACAGGGGGTAATCCTCTGTGAAGTCATTTTCTGAAAACTTTTGTTTAAGTTTTCAGGCAATTCATTATCAAATAAAAATCACACTTCAGTATAAAGGTATGTTAAGATGTCATGTCTCTAGTCTGTGCGATGCGATAATCTGACCTAAATTTTCTGTTCAATATTGTGAAAACTTCTACAATACTGTTGAAAGATCATGTCTGCCTCTATCTGTATCAAATTTATCGGTGCACAGCGTAAAAATACCTTTGCAAAACGGACACCTTTTTTACAAAATAATTTGTAGTTGTATCATATGTAACTCGATTTTGAAAATTTAAAGTTTTTTGATGGAGAAGAATGATACTTAAGTGCAAATATAAAAAATACATTCCGTAGACCTTTCCCAACGGCTATAAAGAAATGCAATACGACAAAATCAGCGGTAAAGTTCTCGGCGCTGAACACGGAACGCATAACCTACTTGCAAAAATATATTGTAGCTTAACCATTTATAATATAATTTTAAAAATTTAATGTTCAGTTTCAAATAATAAATCTCATCTGTCCTCACCGATTATTAAGAAATAAATACAATAAAATCGGCACGTAAAAGACATAAGTAATAACGGAATTGACGGAAATTATTGCTAATCACAAGTAACAAAGGTAGGCATACAATTTGCGCATAGCTCTCTCCCGATAGCGAGAGACCTTTTCAAAATTTGTAATTCTTACTCTTTTTTTAAATAAAAATGGTCATTCCTGATTAATACAGGGTCCAGGAGAGGTTACACTGGAATATTGAATTTTGTATAAATATAGTAATCACTCCCATTTCGAACTCATGGGAACAAGTTTATAAGCATGCTAAGGCAACACTAGAACACGTTGTCATATGGGTGTGCGATCACGTGTTTCAATGTATATTGCATTTGATACAGCTTTTAAGAATTTGTAGATGCTTATGATAGGTACTAAAATGCGACCGAAAAATGCAGCCTTAATAGAATAGTATTACATTTCCATTTTTATGAAACCAATGAGTGACCTCATCTTTTGACTTAAGTCGTAAACAAATAATGTTGTTGGACGTTATTAGCATACCTAGCACATAATTTAAATAGTTTAACCAATATGCAGCCTGCAATGAAAATACAACTGCGTCGTATCATATTTTATTTTCAACTGCGTCGTATCATTTCGTAAAAATCATTATTTTCTTGAAAAATAAAAATCTCTTTTTAATAAAAGTTTAGTAAATGATCCAAAATTATGTTTTGAAGTTTATGGTGAACTCTGAAAACGAGTATATAATTGATTTGAAGGAAAAAACGATAGATAAAGCAATATGAACTGCGTCGTATCCACACATTTTAATAAAAATTCTGCCCCGCTTCGAGTTGCAAGTTCGCTTTAACTTTTGTTTTACAAAATAGTTGTGCAAGCAACATATAACGAACGAAGCGGAAAAAAGTGTAGCGTGTTAATACATATATCTGGTTTTCAGTCATTTCCAACAAAAAGAGTTATAAACAAAAACATACGTTTTTCGTTCCAAGATGGCGGCGTTTGTTTACATTTTGTAGGATACGACGCAGTTTTGATTCCCAGCCCTGATAATCGGATAAAACTAAAAGAATATACATTTATGATTATACATTTATGATATAATATAAAGCTGTGACTGCAATTTAAGTATTGGTTTCAAATTCCAAAGTATTCCAAAATGCGACTAAGATGCAGAATGTTATTGCGTAGTAGTTTGTACATTATACACAAATGTACTGAAAATATGTTCATATATATTGAGTAAGTTCGCCTCACCAGAGAAAACGTTGTTTTACCGTCCACCTGCACGTGATGAAACAGATTCAAAACATCTGTGTGTTTAAGGTCAGGCACAAATATATCTCCAATTAGAACTAGTTCATCATCTTTCCTGCAATAACGCATATAGTAGCAATGTTTTCACTTATTTCAATTAGGAATACACGACCTAGCTCTTATGAATTATCGTATGTACGACTTAACGGCTATTTCCGTATACTTCTCATTATTATCATGTGGATACTATTTAATGATTTATAATTCTAGATCTTTCATTTTCTTATTTCGCCTTTTTTGTTATTATCAAACATTCAAATATCATTTTATTGCAAAAAGTGTTACCGAGCACGTAAAAATCCCAGTCACGGTATCAAATTGTTAAACATAGTAAAACTTGTCTTTAAAGGACCCGAATCGGAAAAAGATGTCATCGACAAGAGATCCCTGAATACAGGTAATATCGAACTTCAACTATATCATTAAAATGGAGAGTAAAATGTTGAACTTCAACGAAAGGAAGTCTTTATTCCAGGCGATCCCTACCACAATTTTGTCCGTATTTTTCTCTCCTCACATAGCCCTTATCCTGAATTTCTGCTGGAATCGAAAGACATTAGCCTCTGTCACCAGTATCCCGACAGAGTAGGGTCAGCCTGCACGTTTGTGCTCTTTGACCACGCCCTATTTTTTGTAGTTCCTTTTTGTATTTTGATACAGAAATCCCCTAAACTCTAAATGAACTTATCCTAATTAAAAGAAGGGCAAATCTATTACATGACTTCAACAAGTTAATTGTAAGTTTCGTTTGGTTACTTTTCAGGTCAGTTATACATGTACATGGATATCTTACCGAATTCCCATGTCTTTAGCTGGCCCTGTAATTCGGCCGATAAGAAAATGTCTGAAGTACGGGGGTTTATGCTTGTCATCATTGTATGTTCCCAACTTTGCCCCAAAGTCATCACCCTCGGGCCTGTCAGCGTGTGGGTGTGGTATAACAATATTTGTAACATAGTCAGGTTTCTAAAAATAGGATAACATAATTTTGAAGTAATAACATGTTAAGCAAATAACATATTTTTTTCGTTGAAAAAAAAACTTAGCTTTAAACATACCAAAAAACACTGAAATTATTTAGTGTTAATTGAACCGATTTGCAAATAGAAAAATGAAAATAGTATATATATATATACCTTAAATAAACGTTCTTATTGAAAACGAAACTCTCGATTTTTCTTTTATATTCTTGTCTTTAAATCTAAGAATATTAAAAAGAACCGAAAAAATCTAATATATCTAAAAAGTAAAATATGTATACATTTATGATATAATATAAAGTTCCCTGTCAATTTAAGTAAAAAGTCATACAATTATATCTAATCATTGTGACAACGTTGTGCCCTTCTGTTTTGCGTTTCAGCGTTTGTTTTTGTTTTTTTTTACTTTCCAATCAGTTATTGTGCGTATGCCTATAGGCACACGCCTGTAAGTTTACAAGTAAGTTATTGATGTATAATATTGAAACTTTGTAACTGTTATATACGTGTAAAAGTGTTAGTATTTTTTTCTGGTTAAATATTCATGCGGTATAATAATATTATAAAATTATTCGATTAATAAGATGATTGATATAAAGCATAATAATTGTTCTTGTTTGAATTTTGAATATGTTTATGCAGTTTGGGTTGTCCTCTATAAATAGATTAAAAATTAAGGTCCATCATCCATAAGAACTTTTTTAGGTAAATGTGGACATCCGATGCTTTCAGATATATGGCCTACAATATGTATCTGTATGCGGACAGCTGTCCGTCTCTCTTCTTTTTAGGCATGGAGCTAGTGATGTTACTGTTTTAGTTATATCATGTAGTTCACAGACTTATAATTAATCAGAGCTATATCGCAGTATGGAATTTTATAAAAGTTATTTTATATAAATACATACATACGGTCGGTTTTTGTTAAAGTCTGAAAAGTCAAAATTTTCCTGATGAAACCGAATAATTAAGATTGTTAGATTGCTATATAAATAGTTGAGTGATTAATGTCGATTCTAGTTTATTTAAAAGTTTATTTACATAACTGGTAATTCTATTTTATCAATATAACAATGTTATGGAAAACCAATTTTTACATTAATAAAATGTGCAGGCTATTTTTGGATTTTTGAGAGTCATTTACTTTCACTTTTACTTTCTATATCAAGTAGACATATTTTCAACTTTATTCATGTTGATACTACATGCATATACAAACACATTAATTAGTGGTTGAAATTATATTTTGAATCTTTGCGATACGATGATTTAACGAACAAATGTATGCAATGGATATGCCCTGCACTGCCTAAAGGCCGTGTCGGGTCTTTCCGACACTAAACTGAATAACGCTACACTTTTTTTTCTACACGTAAAACATAAAGCATACGTGGTACTTAACGTGTTGACTAACCTGTTTTCCAATAGGTATCATACACAGTAAAGTCCTCGTATTTTGGGCTGGCGACTTTGTTGGATTCATATCGGCGAAATCAGCAGGCGTTAGACTTGGGGCGTGATCAAGCATCTTCTCCCTCATGTTACAGGTGTAGATTACGTCCATTTCTAGGTCAAAATGTGCACGTTGATCCTTGCATTTGTTGTCAGTTATTTTAATACTGGTTTCGGCACATGTTTTACCTTGAAACACCACATTTGAACAAGTAGCTGTCGGCAGCTTATGTCCAGCACTTCCTCTATTAGAGCATGGCATGGATCCATTTTCAGTCACACTTTTCTTCTGTTCATTAGTCATTTTTTCTACACATTTTTTCTTACTCTTTCTAATTGAACTACATGATTGATCTTTCCCATTTTCCGATGTACCAGTTATTACTGGTCTATATTGTACAGTGTCCTTTGTAAAACCAAATCCCGGTTGTGATTCTACTCCGCGTCTACTTTTCTTTGGTTTGATTTTGTCTGGCGTTCTGCATGCGGCTATTTCAGCATTGACACCTTTTTCGTTTTTGGTGTCGTTTGTCTCATTTTCACTCCTTGGCTCTCTTCTTGTCGCTTTTCCACCATCAACATCTTGTTGTAGATTATTAGAAGCATCTTGCTGGCTTTCTTCTGATGTTTTCTCACTTTCTTCTCGCATTTGTGCTACTTCATTTTCAGTTTCAAGTCGATCATCACCTATATTAGACTTTTGTCTTTTAAAACCGTCTGATTTCGGACAGTGTCCTTTTTGCCTCTTCATTCTGAATAGTTTTTTTTTAAAGTATTTTGTTTAATCCCGGAACAAAACAAGTGTCCCTAAATACGGCGATACGCAGTTTTATTTAAAAAAAGCTAATACGTTTACGTCATTTCCTCGTGGTAAAATGAAACCCACTTCTCGAAACTGAAACTAGATAAATAGACAAAAAAAAAGAGAAATAATCATTCCATCATTCCATTCGCGTTTAGTTTAATCGATCTGTCCTCTTTTATCACAAGTAGTGTAAATAACAAGTTCTTTGTCCTTAGTCACGTGTTATAATAGTAAGTCTTACATATCTGTAATTTAACAACGTTTAAAAGACAATTAAAATGCATTTAAATATGAGCTGCGTCACGACAAAGCCAACGTTATGCGTGGATCCAGACCAGCCTGCGCATCCAGGATCCATGCTGTTTGCTATCAGTTTCTCTACTTGTAATAGGGTTTGCAAGCGAACAGCATGGATCCTGATCAGACTGCGTAGATACGCAGGCTGGTCTGGATCCATGCTGGTCGCAAACGCACTATGTTGGTGTTGTCGTGACGCGGCTCATATATTGTATATATACAGTGCCATCTCCCCTATAATGGTTACCCTATCACCAACAACCACCTCCTTTAAACAGCCACTTTCAACCCCCCCCCCCCCCGGATAGGTTTAACTCTTATCAACAGTCACCTCTGAACTCCAACTAACAGCCACTTGTTTTTCTTTACTTGACTGCACTATTTTTACATTTTTTTTGGTATATGGGATTTTCCCTATAAACCAATACAAGTGCATTATGATGCAGCAGTGCAAGTCAAACGTCCTTGTATATTTTGAAGGACATGAACCACGTGACATAAAAACTTGTTACATTGTTAAATCAACATGAAAATGAAATATGAACTAAGTAAATGGTGTACATATATTATCTTTTGTGCTTACTTTTGAACAGTAATGAAATTAATTAATACACTTCGATTTCCTCTTGTAATTCTGGTAGTCTCAATATTTCGTCTGCAAAGACCGACCGATTTTACAAACTGATATACAATGTACATAGAAGGGCGATCATCGTCTACATAGCCCTGGCGCTACAGTTCCGGTAGCTTATTAAGCCAAATACTGTCCTACGTATTCTACAATTTTAAAAGAAAAATGAATACTGAACATGATATTTATGCCAGCCCGCATAAATATAAAACGTCATGAACGTTTTTATGATCAAACTGTTTCCATTAACCAAATGTTCGTCTGCACATGTCAGCATCAACAATTTTTAAGTACATGTAATAAATACCTTACAGCTGATAAGCACTTCAAATGATCCTGTATTCACAATTTGTTACGTTTCTACAACTCTACACAACTCAACAACATTAAAATTTCATCCGTGACACAAATTAACACTGCGAGCAACAGCCACTTCTCTACAACAGCCAATTTCGGATTATCCGACAGCTGGTCGTTGTATACTGTATAATTATATACATTTACATTTATCCTTTCCAAAAATATCTATATCAACATTGTATGAAAAACATTTATTTCTTAAAAACACCCACTAACGAATTCAAAGGACATCTACCTCGCTCGGTCGTTTTTGTAACACTCCTATCTTAAGCATGTTTAACCTTTTATATTAAACCTAATCTACGCCTACTTATGGATGGGAATTCCAATGACTCATGACTCATTTTGTGACCTCGGCATTTTATAATTGAACGGATTTTAAAGCATCTAACAAGCTTGAGGAGACAGCGATGACCTATCAAGTAACGGTTGCATTAAGTTAAGTTAAACTATTCCAGTTGATTATTTGCTTTTCATAATATTGCAAAAAAAAAAAAAAAAAAAAAAAAAAATATATATATATATACATGTAGTCCAATTTCGTATTAGTTAAATGGGAGCTTATCAACGATTACATTTTTAACAGTTTTGTACAAGATCGAAATTTATTTTTTATTTATTTTTATCACGGATTACCATTATTAATATAAATCCGTGTTTTTATATATAAATATTCCAACATTATACCCGTAGCTATATCGTATTTTTCACATGCATAAAGTAGGAAATGAATGTGTTATCTCTGGTTTAAAGTGATAAATATGCTATCATGTTGAAACAAAAAAGGTGATTAGAACATATTAAAATTTTAATCTTTTATTTCTAATTTGAAGATGCTCTATCGATTAACACGTCACCGAATAGTCATAGCAATATTAGTATTATTGGGTTTCTATTCTATGTTTTATAAGACGCAGTAGTTTTAAAGGTGCTTTCTACAAATGAAAGTTATTTACTTCCTTATTGAAAAAAAAATAGCAAACGTTGGTTAGCATTTATTTTTTGGTATTTGATTTCATAATTAGATATAGTTCGATCTTGTACAAAAGTACTTAAATTAAATCTTTGACAAGCTTCCATTACAATCTCATAGAAATTCGTTTCTTTTAGTTTTTCTATCACTTTCTACAATGTATATCAGTTATTATGTGCAACTAGCTTGTTAGAATGTGTTATTTATACATGATTACTCATGGTTTAAACGAGTTTAGGTAACCACTTCTAACAGGTTAACTTATATATAATCTTAAGATTCTTAGTTCATGCACGTGACTAAGGTCCTGTCACATCATTTTATGGGAAAAGATAAAGCAAATGTTATCTAAAAATATGTAAATATATTGTTCTCTAATATAATGTTGTAAAGTAGAGCCAATCCCATAATGTCAACTTCAATGATTAATTATAATTAAATATGTTACTTTTGGATAACCAATAAAATAAAGAAAAAAATGTTTCTATATTAAATTAATTGTGGATTTAACCGAATGAAGATCAAATAAGCATTGGTATGACCCGGATCAAAGAAAATATCAGCGGAAAGTCTTCTGCAGAATGATTGTAAATTATTGACGGAAGGCGAATTCACAAGAACTTATGGAAATAATTAATAATATCAAATATAATTTGTATAAGACGCAACATTACTGAAAGTACATGACCACGCCATTCCCAAGACGGAAAATATTAGTGTAAACAGTATTAGTGTAAACAGTATTATTAGATACAGCGCAATTTGAACTGACGCAAATCAGTCGCACTACAGTATGGGATTCCTTTTCTTAGTTGATACGCGTTACAATTTCGAGTATATTTCATATATATAGAAAATAATGACAATATACATGTATATCAAGTATAGGATATTAAGTGTGAACTATTTTTAAAGTCACAAGAAGATCACACGTCGACTTTCAAACCGCCGTACAGCGACAAAATTCATATCTTTAGCTAATACACCGTGGAAAATGCATGAAGGTTAATTATCACACCACTTTACCCTTAAAAATTAACCCTTTAAGGACATGACTTGTGACATGTGATATCCCGGTTCGTACTCGACAGCGAAAGCTTCATTTAGTGCCTGAAAGGCGAATGGACCCTCATTAAGCATAGGCTTCTTCATCTTGTTATTTGACGGGGTGACCACCATTTTTACCCCGGATGACATATTCCAGCTTAACATTTAAATTATTAAGAAAAACTGTCTAAGCCAGTTTTATAAAAACTTGTCATTTTCGTTTTACCCCCTATGATCTTTCTTGTCTTAAATTTCATCGAGTTGTTGAGTTAATTAAACCATAAACAATTAAGTAAAAACAAATAGTGGTGACGGCTCCTGTCTAGCAGCTACATTAATGTCAGCATGCTCGACTATTCGAAAATAAAGTGCCTAGATACTTTTTTGATAGGGGAAGAATTCATTAACAATCCATCACAAAGCTGTAATTTTCTTATTTCATAAAAAGCAACACTTTACCCCAAATCCTTACTTGACTTAGGTGTCTTTGATGGAGGCCTGTGATAACGAATCCAACTAATTAGAATTAACAAATAGATATCAAGATAATTTTTGGATGGGTGACGTCTTTTATTCCATCTGACAGATGGAAAAAGAAGAAAATTCTGTCTGATCTTAAAAGCTCATTCTGAACCAGATCAGCTGAGCTAAAAATGTAAGCTTAAAATTTAAGCTATAAATCAAATGCAGACCTGTCATATCAGAGACATAGATAATGTTATCTATGTCTCTGGTCATATACAGGTCTAAGCATTATTTTACTGCAGTTTGGAAGGACAAAATACAATGTATTCATAATACAATTATGAGCAAGAGGGCCCTGGATCGCTCACCTGACAAATAGGTCAAAAGGTCAAAGTGCAGCCCCTTTTCACCCAAGAACTCAAATTTGAAAACAAGGGACAGCTTAATCTGAACAATTTTGTGTACTGTCACCGAGGAAATGTTTGTGTAAATTTATTTCAAAATTGAACCAGTGGTCCAGTTTTAGCTGTGGCCGCCATTTTATTAAACAGTTCAGCCTGTCAATAAGTGAGAGGTGAGCTAATAAAAAGATGACCGAAAAAGAGAAGGAAAACAAACATTGAACTGTGGCTGGGTATTGAACTGTCGACCTCGATCCCCTGGGCCAGGTTAATTTTGAACCTAGGGCTTATATTTCAACACACATGGTAGAAATACAAAAGAACATGTTTCATGCCAAATATCTAAGCTCTACCTCCTTTGGATTTTCACAAGAATTTTTTTTAAAGTTTTACTATATACATGTATATATAACGAAAATAAATGACCCCCTGGGGCGGGGCCAATTTTGACCCAAGGGAATTTATTTGAACAAACTTCGTAGACATCCACTAGAAGATGTTTCATGCCAAATATCTTATCTATAGTGCTTTTGGATTTTCACAAGAGTTTTAAATAATTTACTATTACATATACAATCAATCACCCCTTGGGCTAGGCCAATTTTAAATCTAAAGGCTTTCATTTGAACAAACTTGTTAGACATTGACTAGAAGATGTTTCATGTCTAAGCTCTACCTCTTTTGGATTTTTACAAGAAGAGATTTTAAGTTTTTATTATATACATGCAAGGAAAATCAATGACCCCTGGGGTGGGGCCAATTTCCACCCTAGGGCTTTTATTTGAACAAACTTGGTAGACATCCATTAGAAGATGTTTCATGCCAAATATCTAAGCTCTAGCTCTTTTACAAGAAGATTTTTTTTAAATTTTTTGTAAAAAAATCTTTTGGTTGCCATGGCAACAAGAGTTCTTTATGGAATTTAATTGTTTGAACAACTTTGGTAGAGCTTCATGCAAGGAGTATCCCTGCAAAGTTTCAACAAATTTGGCCATGTGGTTTAAGAGGAGAAGTTTTTAAAAGAAATTGTTGACGCACTGACGATGGACGGCGGACAATGGGCCATCACAAAAGCTCACCTTGAGGACATAGTCAATCAATTTTGACTCAAATATAATATAACCTAATATTCTATTGTATATCTTTTCATTGCAGTTTCAAATATCAACAGTAACAATAAAACTATTTTACAAAATGTTGTAATTTATTTATGTACAAATGTAAATGATACACTCATGAAAATGCTTAAAGTAAATAATATATGATGTAAAAATGATATGAAAATGAAAACAATACAAAACAATATAACATCAAGTATCATAGTCATCGTCTATTTTTCTCTTGAGAGGGTTGATATTTTGTAAAAGTGTCTGTCCGCCTGGGGCTGGTACCATGGTTACCTGCTGATTGGTGCCCATTATTTGTGTCTGTACCAAGCTACCACCAGAACTTACTTGACCTTGCATTAACCCTTGACCTAAAAAATAGAACACAAATTAATTTATAATTTAGTTTCTTTAAGTGTGATTTATTTTATATATATTTCTCCAGGTAAATGCAGCATGGGGTGGATGAAGGCCACAGATATTTTAGTGAATCAGATCAACAAGTGCTTTATAATTCATGTACACATGTACATTATTTCATGCATGAGTAGATATCTGGACAGAACTTAAAACCATTTAGATCAAATACCAAGTGCTTTTTCACTTGAAAGAGTTCAATTCTAGTGGGATAGATTTAAATGACAAGTTTCAAAATATATGAAATTAAAAACATGAACCATACAATACGACATTAGAAACATGTACATTAGAAACATGTACTATACAACATGACATTAGAAACATGTACCATACAACATGACATTAGAAACATGTACCATACAATATGACATTAGAAACATGAACCATACAATATGACATTAGAAACATGTACCATACAATATGACATTAGAAACATGTACCATACAATATGAAATCAGAAACATGTACCATACAATATGACATTAGAAACATATACCATACAATACGACATTAGAAACATGAACCATACAATATGACATTAGAAACATGTACCATACAATATGACATTAGAAACATGTACCATACAATATGACATTAGAAACATGTACCATACAATATGAAATCAGAAACATGTACCATACAATATGACATTAGAAACATATACCATACAATGACGACATTAGAAACTTGTACCATACAATATGACATTAGAAACTTGTACCATACAATATGACATTAGAAACATGAACCATACAATATGACATTAGAAACATGAACCATACAATATGACATTAGAAACATGTACCATACAATATGACATTAGAAACATGTACCATACAATATGACATTAGAAACATGTACCATACAATACGACATTAGAAACATGTACCAAACAATATGACATTAGAAACATGAACCATACAATATGACATAAGAAACATGTACCATACAATATGACATTAGAAACATGTACCATACAATCATAATAGTTTGATAAGGATCATTTCATCCACTCGTATGAACCTGTTGAATTTTATTTTCCATTACAACAGGGGCCAGATTACATAAAATGAGCTAATTATAACAAAAGGTACATAACAATTTAAAGTAAATCTGAGTAACACTTTCAAAATTCAACACCAATGATGAAGCCATACATTAGACTACAGACACTGAGCATCCAAATTATTAGTACACCCTGGACTTTTAATTTTGATGACACTGAAAACAAAATTATAATCACAGTAACAAACCTTGTTGAACTCGTACTATAGGCTTTACTTGTGATGGTCTGTTAATTACTGTAAGCGGTTGAGTTGGCGTACCTATCTGGATCTTACCTGTAAATTAACAATCTCAAATGTTAAGTTAGAGACATAAACATTTCAAAAAATATTCTTGCTTAATTTGTTAGAATTCTTTTTAATAATTGTAAGAATTCTTTTTAATATTTGTAAGAATTCTTTTTATTATTTGTAAGAATTATTTTTAATACAATCATACGGTATCTGAGTCTACTAATGCCATGTGGCATGAGACAGTTATACAGTGGTCTTTATGTACAACATATGACTTGTATTTTATGAAATCGTTTTCATGTTCATTGCAGTGCTTGTTTAAATTAATGCGTACAAATATGTTTGTTAAAAACAAAATAGGTTGAAAAAAAAAATGTTCCCTTCAGTAGTTTCGGAAATACAAACTTGCACGCAACAGCACTTCCTATTCTACGAATTATCAAACTTAAAAGTAATTCAATCCATTTATACTTAAAAACCTATCTATTCAACAGCTAACAAAAGTTACATAAGAAAAGGATGGGAGTCGATACTGAATACTGCTGATTCAAATGTAAATTTAGACTCTGTCTTAAAACTGACGTGGCTTATAAGGAAGTTAATAGAGCTCTTTGCTATCTAAATATAAAATCTAAAATCTTTTTTACCTGTTGACTGTCTTTGTACTTGTGTAAGTGAGATTCTCTGACCACCTGACAATGAACTAACTGGCAAACCAATTGGAATTCGGTGTAACTAAAATATATAAAGGGAAATAACCAATAATATAAATTTCTTTATGATATTCAGTTAATTACTTTACTCAAAATAGCTTTCAACAGTTTGGAGATAAAATCAAATGAGCTGTGCCAACTTGAACAATAACGGACTGTAAGACTTTTCTTGTGCTATATGTACAATTAATAAAATTCTCCTTATTCATTTGAAGAATTCACTAAATTCAATCTTTTTTTCACATTTACACATTTCAAGACTCCATATCACACTTTTAAAAATATTTAAGCTTATATTACCACACAGATATACATACAATTCTATATTAAGCTCCATGATTACCATTATTATATTTACATATAACTGATTTTCCCTTACTTTGTTAAATTTTATAACACACTTGCAATACTTTGAATTTGACACATGGTAGTGCAAGCTGACCAACTCTACATTTCTGACAAAGGTTTGAATTAAAAGGATTGATTTAACTACAAGAGGATTGTGGTTGGCTTTACACAAAAATTATTTTATCTTCTATAATTATCTAAAATAAATTAAAGAGCATTAAGTCCAAAAAAATAACATTTTTAAGCAAAAAACAAAAGAATAAAAACCATTACTGTACCAATTTTTCTTCATTTTTTTGAATAAACATATTTCTTTGTTACAATGTATATAAACCAAAAATAATGATTTTACTTTTTTCTTATTGCTGACAAGTTTGTAATTTGGAGCCGAGAGACAATATCTGTCCGGAGGTAGCCGGGGACCAGTATATGGTTTGATCAGAGGAAGAGACTGTGAATTCTTGTGTCTGGCAATCTCCAGCAGTAGCTGAAATAAATAATTTACACAAATAATGATGTAACAATTAATTTTTTACATACCGGTAAACAATTTTGTGATACACAAAATGCTACAAAAACAGAATATAATTTAAATATGAAATAATTGTTTGAAGAAAAATATGTATTTACATATGCAAATAGTAACACCTGTATAAGACAAATTGAGATTTTGAAAAACTTAAAATCAATGACTGTATTTTTTTTCGTATGCTGGCTGAGAAACACTTCATAAATCAAAACCAAGGAATAGTTCCTATATGTAAAACATGATGCCCCTTTTGTTAACTATTAAAAAAAATTAATCTCTGGTGGGGTGTTGTGAAGGTGATCCCTCCTAACGGGCAGCTAATTTTACATCTTTTTTTTATACCTTCTTGTTGCCATGATTGAAAAGACCTTGGATCATTAAAAAATCTGTCCATAACCCGCAGATAGAAATTCAAACAATACAGAGGTACAGAAAATGTGAAATTCTTTAATAAACTTAGAATTTTTTGTGTGTATTTTTTAGTCTGATTTGAGTTAATATCGTTTGAACCCTTTTTTATTTTTGGGCCATTTCACAAAGATAAACTGATAAGTCTTGAAAAACAAATTGACTGTGAGCAAATTATCTATTATTTGACAGACAACGTCTGATAGACTTTCAAAGATCCTAAAAGCTCACCCCAAGCTAGCTCAGGTGTGCTAAAAAGTCACAGAATACCCTTGTCTCAAAAGCTTTAGATGGAGATGTGGGCGATAAGAAGTGTGGCAAGCATACATATACATACTAAAATATCATTTTTATCTGAAATTTTACCTCTCTGTGTGACTTTGACCTTGGTTGCAGTGACCTGGCTGAATTTTAAGTGCAAAACTCAGCCTAACAATGATGAAAATTTATATATAAATCCCTCAATGCATGTAGAAGTTTCAAAGACAATTTAAGTGTGACCTTCATTTTTGTCGTTATATCTGTTATAAATCTCTAAATGAGCTAGTAGTCCAACTAATTGTACTACACAATGAGTAGTCCAACTAATTAGACTTGTCAAAGAGACATCGAGATAACTTTGGACGGGCGATGTCTTTTTCCAACAGTAAGAAGAAAAAAAATTTGTAAAATGGGTCAAACCATTCACGCCGAATAAATTAGGCTGCACGATGAGAAAACTGTGCTACTTTGTGTAAGGACAATATCTCCTCTCTACAAACATAAGCGGTCGGCACATTTGTCTTGTCAATAATGGTCAAATTATCATAAAACAAGCAATTATCATAGTATTGCAAGCAATCCATAAGTCCCCTACCGGTTAGAACCCCATCAACATTCTGAAGGGCCATTGGCCATTCACTAATGTTTCAATTTTTCTCTATTTTAAGTAAATTTGTTGGAAAAGTTCTTTAAAAGTGATCACAGGAAACAGTTTTTATGAACAGACAGACAGACGGACTGAAGGACACTCTAAAGTTAATATTTGAAACATCCCTGTTACCAAAATATCACATTTTAAAAGCAAAATTCTTAAAGAGAAGATAACTCTTGAATTAAAGATGTAATTTCATAAAAATTTTCAGCTCTTTTTGACTAATCACAAATATTGTTATATTTGCCATGTTTTAAGCCTATTTGTTGCCAAGGCAACTGATATTTTTTCAAAATAGGAAGAACAGATAAGACATGCATAAGCTCAAGACTGCTATTTACCCATATGTCAAGTTTCATTACTTTTTGAGTTATCACTGGATCCAGTTTATGTGTAAAATTTGCCATAATTTCAGCCTATTTGTTGCCATAGCAACCAGAATTTTCAACATAGGAAGAAAAGAAAAAGACGTGTATAATCTCCATACTGCCATCTATCCATATACCAAGTTTCATAAAAATATTTTCAGTACTGTACTTTTCAAGTTATCGCGGGATCCAGTTTTGTGGACTGATGGACTGACAGACAGACGGACGGACGGACGGAGGGTAAACCTAAAGTCCCCTCCGGTAAACCGGTAGGGGACTAATAATCTGCCCTTTACAAGAACAAAATTACTATCGTGCACCCATTTCCTATATACAATATATATAAGCTACTTTTTCAAGTTCGATATTTATTTTTTGTAAATGAAGATAGATGGCTTAATCTTTTTAATGGCTGCTGTAAGATTGTGCTATGTTTGCATGTAGGTATCTTTAAAAAAATGCGAGAGCAAAATATTGGCCATGTTGGGAAACACGCATTACGCTATGGCAAGTTATATACCTTGCATATTTCATACGAGGAAGTCAAAGGCCGGGACTGAGAAGTGGATCGAATCGCATTGATTTTGATCTTCAAGTGTTCCGAGTGAAAACAGAAGCTGTGCATGAAATATTGAATGACACATTTAAAACGGAAAATTGAATGATTTTTAAACAGGCTGGTGAAAATGCCCAATCAGGCTGCAGTGTTGCATCTAGGCCGCGTGATTGCTCAATTTGAGCATCGCGCATTTTAATGAAGTCAATGCGCGCCAAGTCTCGCATCAAACGATCTTTTCAAAAAATTGTTTATGACATAAAAAATCATATTTCTAGTAAAATAATAGATTTCTTTTAAACTTTGTTTGTTTATTGAGCATAATATATAACATAAACAGAAATAAAAATATTTGGTAACTGTCACTTTTGAGAGAATTATTTCACATAATTTGTTCTTTCTGTTTATGTTAATATTTTGTTATACATTTAGCTTAAGGTCTTCAGCGTACCCGTTTATATATACGACATGACGTGAACGCTGAAGATAACCCCGTAGGGAAAGTCCACCAATAATCGTGCCAGGAATCTGACACGCTCGTATTTATTTATCGAACATGCCACGAAGTAAAGTGAAGCATACCTTGATAAAACGATATATAAACTGTTGATTAGCCAAGGATTGACAAATAAAAATCTTATTAGGAACATAAACTACCTAATAGTTTCCGACAGGTAAAAATTTCGGCACTTGGCCGCCATCTTGCCAAAATGTTTGACCACGTGATTACGAGATTGACCTTTAGGAACCCATGTGCCTCCAATATTTTTATAGATTACTTTTTTTTAAGATGTTGAAAAAGGTTATTTATTGACTGTTATATTCAATAAAATCATATTTAAATACTAAAAAATTTATGAAAATAAATAAAAACATTATCTTGAATAAAAATATCGAAATCATGTCAACAAAATGTTCTAAATATAGTACACAACTCTATTCAAATCTGTTCCCGCGAATGACGTCATACGAGGTCTCGCGTGGCACTTGAATGTCATGGCCGATTGTAGTCGGCGAAAATTTATGTTTTACAGTTAAATAGGCAATTTTAATGACGGTATTAATATTTTATTACTTGAATTGGTATAGAACGATATTTAAATAATTGTTTCACCGTCATATGCACAAGAATTGATCAGGTCAAGTGTATTTGCAAGTGAAAAACAAGAATAAATCAACTTATGTTATTCTGGTTAGGTTTCGTAACGGGACTAATCCAAAACTTTAATGCCGCATCTGATGAAAAACAAAAATGTTAAAAAGCGGCTTATAAAGTTTTGGAAGCCAGAACTATTATACATTATGCTCAATAAACAAACAAAGTTTAAAAGAAATCTCTTTATTATTATCCTAGAAATGTGATGTTTTATGTCATAAGCCTGATCGTATTCGGGCATTTTCACCAGCCCGTTTAAAGACTTCCCGGTTCATAGGCTTTGCCTAATTTCATATTTTATTTACAATAGCAATTGTGTTCTTTTTTATCAAGAGGAGATTATTTTTATGATAATTTGGACATTATTGGCATGACAAGTCCGAACGCCTGTGTATCCTAGAGTCATAAGTACAAATATATATATATTCATTGTATCTGTACAAGTTATATGCGCGATAATATAATTAAATAATCATAAAATATAATGGTTTGTCTCGTAAAATAATAATTATCCGGTTACCCGTACAGCTGTCAATTAGACGAATACTATAACACTATAATTTTAGTAAAATATTTCAAGTATTGATATCTTACGATAAGTGAATTCTAGCATTTGGTTTATGAGTCTTGGCTCATGCTCTGTGACGCCCATATCTTTCAATATAGCCGCCATAACCTGCGCATCTCGAGGCGAACTTTTTGCTGGAACTGCCGACATTTCCCCTGTTTTGGGTGTATAAAAAATTAATCAAGTGAACGGAATTTATGGGAAAAAAATCCATTGTACAAGCATCAAAGATGAATCGTTTCTTTAAAAAGTAAACAGATGGCCATTTAGGGGAAAATTATGTTGAATTCTAAGGAGAATATGTCTGAAAGCCTACAGAAATTATATTTTATTTCTTCTAACTATTTCGTCTAAAATAAATTTTGCATTTCATTTCTTCAGAAAAATATGGCCGACATGTCACACCTGCCAATTGTGGCAGGCTTGTTTTTGTTTGTTTTTCTGACTTGGAGGGATTTGTCAGGAACGGAACAGTCCTCACACGTACACAAAGACATCAAGGCCCCAAAACTAGCACAATTTGCTACCCCAACCATCAAGTTTTTATATTGGTAGGTCCGAAATTTTGACATTTTCATCTGTTCATTCTGTTCATAATTTTTCATGCATAATTTTTTATGGTAAAGGGTCAACTCGGCCCTATACCAATTCGGCACAGGTCAACTCGGCACAGGTCAACTCGGTCCTCTATTAAAAACATATATTAGGATATAGATTGTTTAGTTAATAAAAATTTTAAGGAGAAAATTACTATAAAATTTTTCAGAAATATGATCACTTACAAAAGTTGGCAGTGTACCTGTACAGTCTGTGCGAAAGTCTGTCGGTCCTCGGACCTCGCCAACTAAAAATCAGGAGGGCCGAGAAAATTTCGATACAGTCAGTCCTCATGTCCGAATAAAATTTCAGCCAGTTTGAAACAATTTTTGGCCAAAATATGCAAAACTGTTTTATTTATTATGTTTCTGTATATTTTTTTTCATAGTATCTTATAGTTGAGTCTGATAATTCATATTTGCTGAATATTTTTGATTATGATTATGGCAATATCCCTCCCCCACCCCTACAAAAAATACCTTTCAGAGTCCGGGCCGCAAAAAAACCATCAGGGCCGGAAATAAATCTAAGGATCCCAGTCCTTGTGGCTGGAAAAAAATTTTGACTTTCGCATTGACTGCAGTGTACGCATTGTTTGAAATTATCTTTGTTAAGAAGAGATATCAAGACTATATATGTTAAATATTGATCAATAAATAGAGTTTTTAGATTGAATTTTTGTGACAATAAATGTAATTGTATTTAATACTGTTTATTCTTTAATACAACAAATGCTTTTTTAACGATATTTTTTACAAAAAATCTGGAGTAGCAAAACATGCAGTAAAGGGAGAGAATAGTATGTCATTCCCTTTGTTTACCAGTTGTAACTATATAAGGAAAAAACAGACTTCCCGAAAGTTGAAAAAAACTGTCAGACATTCGGTCTGACAAACCATGAAAATCTGTCGGACCGAAACGAAATCTGTCGGACCAAATAAAATTGATCAAAATCAAAGAATGACTTGTGTTTGTATTTCTAAGACACTTTTTGTTTTTATTTTTTTCGCCGTAAAAATCGGCACATTCCTTACAGCGCATTTTCATCTCCTCCCTATCATACACCAACGATTCACTGTCTTGCTTCTATTTTTCATTAAATTTTGTCTCGGGTCTCTTCTTTTTATCCTTTTACTGCTGTTTTGCCTGTTCCTCTGACGTAGATTTTTTATTTTTCCGAGGTTTGGCACCTTTAGCGACGCCATTTTGTATACATGCGGCTTGGATAAAAGCCGGACAGTCGGACCGATCCGGAATAAAAACTCGTCGGACCTGATAAAAATTTATCGGACATGTCCGTCGGACCGACGTATTTCGGGAAGTCTGAAAAAAAGGCTTGAATTTAAGAACAATAGACTTAATAGTTAATATATAATTTGTTTTTATTTCAGTTATTCCTGAGGGTACCGGAAAGTCTTTGAGCAGTATTCACATGTGCTGAATGAGAAGTTCCCACATTTCAGTGTAGAAGGAGATAATTACCCTCCTCCACCAATGCGGCAACTTTTTGCTCAAGGACTTGGTATTCTTAAAATTATCATCATTGCTATGGTCGTCCTCGGCCAGAATCCATTCCCTCATCTTAACATTGATACCCCAAGTATCTTCACTTGGGCAGTGGAGAACAAAGTAAGTATATGTTCCTTCAGGACTTATTTTTACCCTTGGAAGAGGCCCTTCCCTTAACTTTGGCTGAAAATAACACATTATTGTTTTTTTCTTGCAAATGGGGTAGAAAAACCTGATTTAAATTTAATTTAGGGATTTGAAATAAAACTTCTTTTGGGGAAAAAAGCCTCGATGTTTAAATCTATCATAATATACATGTTGTTAAATTTTTTATGTAAGCTATTCTTGTATTTTTTCAGTCTGTGTTGAAACTGGACCTTTTTAATTGGGAAAATTAGAGTTGTAATGCCATTATTTGTGAAAATACTCATAATGATAGAAACTGTTTCAGCTATTGTATATCTATTAAATGGGGGAAAAATTTGTGTTTAAATCAGGAAAGTGTCATAGTTTAATATCTCTGTTCTCAATAACTACAGGTTTGTTGATTTTTTTCCCATACATACTCTGATTTAAGTTTCATTTTATACAAATTAACAGTTATCAAAATTTTTGCTAAACTGGGCCACAATTAAAAAATTCCTTGTTTGCTGTCTCCCGACCCTGACTTGAAAGTTAGGGTAGGTAGGTAGGCAGAATATTTTTTTTTATTTTATGACTCTCCAAAGTTATCTCTATGTTCATAAGAAAGCAAAATATGCTGTAAACAGACTGTTCAAAACTTAAACTTATGTTCTATATCATCTCTTTTCCTCATAAAAGAACTTTATTTTGCTTTGAAAATTGTTTGTTCCTTATACGAGTTTGAGCTAAATGACAAAAAAAACATTTCAGCTCAGGAGGCAATAAAAACTTTTGGGTAGGGCTGATTTTTAAAGGTTCGGTAGGGAGACAGCAAACAAATATATTTTTAATTCTGGCCCTGTGTAAAAAAGATGCTTTTTACCATTGAGAATGTGAGTGAAATTGGGTCATAAATCTTCATAAGTATTCAACAATACACAAATCAGTTATTCACTCAGGAGTTAAACATGTCAGAATAAAGTATCAAAACATTTTGAAATATATTTTCATACTGTATTAAATTTTGTTAATAAAAACTGCTTGTTTTGATCACCTTGTAAACAAGAGTGACTGTTTGTTTAATTTTTTTTTGTTTAATTTTTCAGTTGTATGCCTGTCTGATGATATTTTTCGTCAGCAATGCCATTGAAGGACAACTTATATCCACAGGGGCCTTTGAAATATCTTTTAATGGTAAGATCATTTTGATATATACATGTATAATTGCATTTGTTTTATTAACTAGCCAATACGAGTGTTTATATCTGTTTCAATGAGTCAGTACATTGGGTAATTAACTTGACTATTCAAGGAATAGTAGAGCTATCCTTCTCACTTGTGCATCATCAGAATTATTGTTAGCAGTACACTTTTGTTAAAATTTTGCATGCAGCTTCATATCCATCAATCACTTACAATATTTGATTGTAACTTCACATACTTATTTGAGAGCATAATAGGAGGTCACTTTCCAAGGCTTATAACCTCTAGTGTAATCTTTGACACTTTTTGAACTTAGAATCTTCTTTGTTAAAGTTTTGCATGCAACGTCAGTCTTCAAAACTACCAATGGTTTCCACTTGAAACTATATACAGGTCTTTGTAATCATAACCGGAGGTTACTTTCCAAGTCCAGTAATTCTGAAATGGATTTTGACAGAATTATGACTGTTTTTGAATTTAAAGGCTGTTTTTGAACTTAGATTGTTTTTGAACTAAAAATGCTCTTGGTTAAAATTTTGCATGCAACATTAATAAGGTATTCACTTGACTACTAATAAATTGCTTCAGGATTACAATTGGAAGTTTTATTTCCAAGGCCCATAATTCTAGTATGGGCAATGACAGAATTATAGGCCTTTATGAACTTAGAACATTAATTGGTTTAAGTTTTCTGGCAACATTTCAGTTGAACATTTATCATAGAGATTCTGATTGTATTCACATGAAACTTGATTCATGCTTTTTTAGTTACAATACAGGGTCACTTTCCAAGACCCATAACTCTTGCATGGATTTTGAATGAACTATGGCCCCTTTGTGAACTTATAATAACAAAATTCATTGGTCCATATCCAAGACTTTATTTCATGTACATTATTATATATTTAATATAATAGTTTTGTTAATTGTTATGATATCCAGGATCATGTTAATTTTTATGTTAAATAAAGAAATAATAAACTTTTTATCCGATGTATTTATTACTAGTTTAAGATGTTACAAGATTCAGACATTTAATGCACAAAAGTTCCTCCAATAGGGAATTAAATGACATAAATTATATGCAAAGTTTACAGTTGTAATAGGGGTACTTGAAATATGATATAGTCCAGACTGAGGTTTCCTCTGTAATTAATTCTAAATCATTTTGATATAATACAAGGGTAAGCTTGAAAGAGAAGGACAACTTTTTCAAAGTTTTAAAACAGTTTAGTTCTATTTCGTTTCAGATGTGCCAGTTTGGTCAAAATTAGAAACTGGAAGAATTCCAAATGCTGGAGAAATGTTTCAAATTATTGAGAATCACATGCGATTTGGACAACCTTCAGGCAACACCTAGCTTTTGTGAGTCTTTATTTTTGTATTAATTTCATTTTAGTTTTGCATCCTTGAGATAAAAAAGTTACAGTGACAAATTCTTAGTTGTAAAATATACATATTGAGCTTTAAGTTTAAAGTGTTCAAAGAAATTTGTAAGTGCAATTGTTTATTGCATTACTCATATTTAAGTGGATGTTTTTCTCTTTTGTGACTGTAACCCTTAAAAAGTGGTGTGTGCAGTCTCTTTGTCTTACTCACGATAGATATAAGTTATGTATGTAACTTGGTTTAATTGTTATTTTAAAAGGATGGATTTTAAATAAAATATACCTGTAGATAAATTGGCTTGAATTCATTTTTTTTTATTAAAAACGTTAATTAGTAAGGGCTTTTGATATAATGTATGTATTTTTTTTCTTTAATATTTTATGCAAATTTTTTGCCCCAAAATATATTTTGTTTTTACCCCCCCTTCATTACATTTATAAGAAGGAAAACAAAATGATTTTATCTCCAGTGTACAAAAATATGTTTTGTTATTCTATTAATATATGAATGTAATATATTTATTTTCAGTTCCACAGTCCACCATCATCCATATAGCCTCATTGTGTCTTTCATATGAAATATAATTACTTCCCTTGATTGGAGCAGAGTAACTTCCCCTTGTATCAACAGATGGCGTACCTCAAGACACTGATTAATGATGGCGTTTGTTTCAAGCTACTCAGGGTAGCTAACTCTCGCTGGATGTAGACATCAGAATGATCTTCAGGGACGCTGTTTCCTCGATGAAGGAGCTGTTTTTCTCATCTGATCTAGGGATGATTTTCTGTGTTCATCACCTCATATTTTAAATGCATTATACAAATTTGTTATATACATTTATTTATGTTTTTTTTTTTAATTAAAGAAACTGTTGTTATTTTTTTTGCCAACAGGTCAGTTACCTTTTTTATATGAACACTCTAATCCACTTTCGCTGCAAATACAGTTTTGCTTGAATTTCCTTTTATAATTAAATATAGTTGTATATATATATAGATACTGGTAAATGTTTGTTGTAAATAATTATGTATGTGTGGTGTGGTTGTGTTTATGTGGGTCTTATAATCCACTAATGGTCTGTCACCAATTTATTATTTTCCTACTTATTTTTTAGCCGTAAAAAAATAACGAAAAAAACAACCCAAATATACAGGGTATAGTTCTTGTTATCTAGTTATTGTTGTACCAAAGAAATTAAAAGAAAGTTCTCTTTGAATTTCATATTTAAAGAAAAAGTTTTATACAGTATTTATCATATAAACTAAAGTGCAGGGGTGAAGTAAAGCGATTTTATAAAAAACAATATTACTCTAGCGTAATAGCATTTTGACACAACATTATTTGCAACATATATACAAACATAGTGTTTAAGACTTTAAGTGCACTGATATTAGTATTACACTATAGGCATCTTGTAAGCGTTACACTGTAGGGACCTAAAGTGTAACGCTAACATAAGGGCATGTCAATCAAAAATGTATCTTTTTTTAAATGTAAACCGTTACTATTATGGAAATGCGATAAATACAATATTATATTTGTATAGATTCAATACTAAATTTATTGAACTTGTTGAATAAAACAATATGGTCACAAGGCTTAACATGATTTTATTCAACCTTTCCCCAAATTCTATTAATTTTTATAAAATCCTTATATTAAAACCACCTGTACCACAGTTCTAAAAGTTTTCATGAAAAAAAAATTATTAAAGCAATTTTTTATGAAGTTATTTTTACTTTTAGTGTTTTGTCTATGTGTTTTAGAAATTGCAATGAAATTTAGAATTTTTCATATCTTAAAAAGTTGCTAGTTAACATTTAGAAACTGATTTCGATCATTTTTCATCCAAATTTGGTAATTTGTAAACATGTAGTAAAATTATATGTGTAAATATATGAGAAGTTAGTAAAAAAAATTCATTCCATCATTACTGGAACCAGGAGTACTTCAGTGTTGTTATATTTTTCTAGTCCTTTGGGATCATTGATTAAGTGTTGGGAATTGAGTACCGCTCAAGCCGGTGCTAAGGGGCGTGAGGGATGTTGCACTTATTCATTATCCCTCATGTGCAGACTCAATCAAACCAAGTGTGCAATTTTCAAGTAATGTTGTTGTGATTAATGCTTCCAAAGGATCACTTTGTTTCTAGATTTTTATCATATTATAGAGACAGTACTACTAGCACTTAAGAACTAAATTATGATACAAAATGTTGAATGTGTTTTATTCAGTACTCGATGATGTGTTTTTAACAGTATCTATATGGCATTTTAAAGCAGCACGCCTCCAGATTCATGCTAATTTTCATGAAAATTTGAAAATGTAATTCAAAGTATAATATAGTAAATTTACCAAGAGTGCAATTTACACATGATCAATGGCACCTACAAAGCATGTAAATTACCAAAAAGAGGTCAAAATATATAGAAATAGCTCTTACTGCATTAGTAACGCAGTAGATCTAGTAATCCAGTTATAAATGCTGAAAAATAGGTCATTAATCGCACATAACATGTAAACTATTACTAGAATTTTGAATCTCTAAGTTTCCTAAAATCTTAATCGATTTTTCTTAGGTTTGATTTTATTAAAATATTTTTGCTCATCTGGAGGCGTGCACTTTAATACTATTTGTATTTAGTGTAACCAGTGTTCTCTGAACTTTCAGTTCCAACAAGAACAGATTTTTAATTCATATGAAAACAAAAACTTCATGTAATTTTACCCAGGTGTCTTAAAGACCTTGCTCTGTGGGGATTCAGTAGTTTTAGTTAAAATGACCTCTTATATCAGCTCACAACCACTAGTCAAATGTTAAAATTTATGGGATTCAGTGATCAAAAGATAAATCTAGAGTGATATCATTTTGGTTGAAGTCATTATTTGCTACACAATGTTATAAACATGTACAATGTATAATATTCAAGTATTTTCTTTATTTACTGAACTTATAAATGAATAACTGTTTGATTTATCGATTATTCTAGATTTATTTATACAGAATTAGCATTTTTGTTACCTTTATACTTGCTTAATTTTCTTTATTTATTAGCTTGTCTGTTTCACAAAAATAGTCGAGCTATTATGATCCCTGTGACTTCGTAATTGTACAAAACTTTAATGTAGCTTATAATTCAAACATTTTAAAGTTATCAACATAAAACTTGGAATACTTGCTTATCATAACAAGGGGTATCATTCTGAATGCAGTATTTTTGGAGTTATTACTCCTTTTCAACTAAAATTTTTAACAGATGAGCATTAACACTTCATGCCATGCTTATGTTTTAAAGATTTATAACTTTACATATAAAGCCAGAAATAGTAAAGGTGTTTTTTAAACCTTGGCCTGCTGGGCAGTAAAAGATTCAATCAATGCAACCAATACAGACCTAGATCAGCGGGCACATGTTGGTCATCTGATTATGGTTAACACTGTTTTCTATCTAGTCGAGACATATTCAGTCATCGAATTTAGCACTGACCCGGTGGCCAATGGCTGGTGAAAATTAGTTCGGGGCCAGTGAAAATTTAGTTAAATATATAATAGAATGAATTCAAAACTCGAATTTGGGCTAGTAAATTCAAAATCTTATATTATTGACTGCATAATGTGAAATTTGCTATAAAAATGATGAATGGTTTTGTCCAGATTGAAAGATGGACAAGTCCATATATGATACAAGATATTTAGCATGGTAAAGGCTAAGGTTTATTGCCTTTGGATATACCAGTATATTGTTGTCACATGCTCTTATTTAATCATAATGACTAATGCATTTTGTGATTGAATAGATATGCAATCATCTGAATTTATGATGTTCTCTGCATTATACAACCAATCAGTTCCTGTTGATTTGAATTTATACATTGATTGTGTAAAGAAAGAAGTAATAAAACTAAGTTGAAATGGTTCAGAGTTGTCATCCCTTAGATTGTGTTGTTTTTAGCTTGACTTTTTCTAACAGATTAGTCCTGTTAAACTGCAGATATCAAGAGTGTTCATTAGGTCACTGCTTATGGCTGCGCCCGTAACCTAAAATGGTATTTGCTAAATTTTTTTGGTATATCTTTGTGATAAACTTATACATGTACCATATTTCAGCCAAATATTTTTCTTTTCAAATGGTAAATTTTTTATTTATTGTTGCTCTTGTACTTTTCCCCAATATGCTTGCAAAATTTGCAACACAAGTGTAACTGCATTTAAAAAAAAAAATATTACCACATAGAAAAATATCTGCAAGCATAATGGGAAAAGTAAAGGAGCTACAAAAGAGTTATTTACCATTGAAATCAGCAAGTGCTTACCTGGAACGTAGTACATGTTTATTATTCAAATACCGAGATATAATGAAAAAGTAGCAAAATACATTTCAGTTGCCAGTCATAAGTAATGACCCAAGGTTATAATCAACTAATGTCACCCACCCCGAGATATGTGCATACAAATGATTCGATAGAATCATTTATTATTATGAACCAAGATTATTCTCCATATCAAATTAAACATATTTTTTATTTTGTAACTTTCGATTGGGATTTTTTCCTGTGGATTGTGAAAATAATATACTATTTTCAATTGGGAATATGAACCAATATTGGCAATAAGGTGAGCCCCACAAAAATCCCAGGAGATTTTAATTTATTTAAACTACACTTGAATCTTCTTCAAGCAAATAACAATCACTGGTGTCCAAGCAGGAAAACATGGTTGTGACCTCAGTAGTAGGTGGACCTACATGTATGATCAAGAGACACCTTCGCCACCTACGTCATTGGTCCATATTCTATTGTTTATCCTATTTTCTAACAATGGTGGAATTAAAACAAAGCTGTTTTCATTTAAAGCATTTATTTACTTATTTCTTGAATATAACAGTTGATGAAAAGAGCAATAAATACATAGAAATCATAAATTTCAAATTTCCCTTTCAAAACTGGTTCACAACAGTTTTATATTTCATATAATATATAACATCTCAGTCCTTAACATTCTGTCATGACTAATCTTATTGGTCCACCAAAAAGTAAAGTCCTAAACTTAATTTGAAATTAAGTTTCAAATATATTTTAAGTTGCTTATTCACCTACCAATATAGAATCAACAGAACAGTTTAATCAGACTGTGAAGACATGTTGGCCTGGCCTCACTTTAAAATGGTTGAACATATTATTACCATCACAAGTATTAAAAGGCCTGAAGTTATAGAAAACTTTATATACAATACAATAAATTATACAATAAATCTATATTTTTCTCCAATAATTTCTCTGTATGTCAGACCATCAATATCGTATTAAACTGAACATGCATCCATTTTTAAAATGCTTAAATTCAATTTGATTAAATGTCATATCGCAAATTAAATTGGTATACTGCTGCTAAACACTGGCATTTCTTCAAAATTTCCATTATAATATTACCCAAATTATAGCACTATGCACATTAACACTTTACAGAAAGAATTCCAGACTTGTACTTTTGAACACAGTTCAGCCCTAGTTCACTAGTATTTCCAGATATTGTTCTTTGTTGTACTATCATTTACCTGGTGAACAAAATTGCTTCATCAGAACAGAACAGAGCGCCATCAGCTGGAGAAATTCATCGGCACCGTCCATCAAACATTTGTCCACAACCTGAAATATTGTAACATTTTATCAATGATCCTGCTTCAATTTGTTCCTCTTGTTCTCAACCTTTTGTTACCAGTCATAAAGCCGATCAGACCATGCTCTATACTGTTAGTAGCTGGATTTTACTATCCAGATACTGAACTTCCTAATAAAAAGACTTTACCAAACTCTTATCAAGGCAATTCTATTCAACAAGCTGAAGATGTTCTGGAGAAATTCTATGTATATCTGGGTTTTTGACTTCTACTGGATACAAGGTAGTATATAATTTTGAAATTTCTATTATATACAGAATGTCTTGCACATGCTCTATCACTTCAATTATTATAAATAATGCTTATTTAAATATATTCCAACTATTTAAACATGACTTGTGATACAATTAATTTACTTACAGCAAGTTTTTCCATGACGACAGATTTAGGTGTGTCCTCTAATTCATCAAGCTGAACCACTCTGTCATGTAACTGTAATATCAACTGAGATGCCGAGTGTCCCTCGTTCATTATATCCTGAAAATTCAACATGTTTTAAAGTCATAAAAGACGATTCATTAATATAATGAAATCCATATCACATTAGATCTGGAAGCTTCAAATTTTAACTTAATATCTAAAGTAGTGTTTATAACCAAGAAAGCAGAAATTATATTTGGCAACATGTTCTACTCATTAGAAGGTTCTTTGATATTTTTATTTTGTTTAATGTTTTACATCGCACACAGTATAGGTGATATGGCGACTTTCCAGCTTTACTGGTAGAGGAAAACCTCGGGTGCACCTTTGTCAGACTGTGCATTATTTCAGACACAAAACGGGCATCAGAGAAGAACCACCGATATTGTGTAAACCAGCTGGATAGCAAGTTGTTTGAAGTGAAGGGCCCAACCACTCCCCCACTTTTAAGTATAGTTTAAACCTTGGCTGTGGCACATGATTTTCAGTACAGTACAGGGCTTTCCTAACGATAAGCTTTCTCCATAACTTGTGCAGTTCCTGTGAAGAAGTTGTCAGTTGGATGATTAGCAGGCTACAACACATACAGAGTCTCACAAAATATTCTAGGTAACAACCTATCATTATGAGAATGATGATATACTGAAACACTTTTACTGAACCCAAACAAAGGAAAGCGAAGGTTGTGTGATTTCAAGATCAAGTACACTTATTCTTTCACACACTTACTTGAACACAATTTTGAAGTTTTTCGTAGGAATTGGAGTGGCACACTGTCAAAAGATTGTCAATGACATCATCATGTATTACCTGTAATTGTAATTAAATCTTGTCCAATTTCAATATCTCTCACAAAAATCTCTACACTTTGATTTAAACATTCTGTATCAAATCTTAAATTTGGGAATGTTGATACAAAAATAAGCAGTTGACAATAAGCTTCTGCAGAGCTAACATAGAAAATAGATACACGTAAAATGTTAATGTATTTCTTAATTCAGGAGTAATCAAATAATATTGCAATAAATTACTTTACATGAATAATTGGAAATAAGTCCCAATTGTTCTTTTAAGTATATTCTTACATTAAGAACTTCAAGGAAACAAGATTGCATTTGAGAAAAATGCTATGCCACCACATTAATACAACACCAAATAGTAGTGTAGGAACAGATTTTTTTTGTTTCTATACAATTTTGAAGATTGTCATAAAGCATAGATCCCTGACCTATCTTATTCTTATTATCAGATTAGTGGTTAAATATGTTGTTAACTCAATAAAAGATCAAAGTAGGAATATATCAATGCTGAAGGTCATATTTCACACAGCTTAAATTTCATGACCACATCAAAAGGACAACACAGTAAGAAACTTTGTCAAAATCTAGGTCAGCTGAATAAAAAAGTTCACTTTACATCTTAATCTGTGCACATGGTTCAAATTTCATAGCTGTACATCAAAGGACAAGAAAGAAGGTCACATCAACAAAATCTAGGTCACCTGATATCAAAGTTCAATTTTATAACTAAAACTGTGCACTTGGTCAAAATTTCATTGCTGTACATCAAAGGACAAGAAAGTAGGTCACTGTCCCCTTGGGCAAGGCAAAATTTGGACCAAGGGTTTAATTCAAAACAATCTTGATACAGGTCCACCAAACATTCATTTCAAGTCAAATATCTAAGCTGTAAGCTTTCTCCCATTCAGAAAACATTATTTTGTTTTATTTTCTGTTTTTACTATGTGTACATAATGAGAATCACTGCCCCCTGGCAGGGCCAATTTTGACACCAGGGGAAAAATTTGAACAACTTTAGTAGAGGACCTATAAATGATTTTATATAGCAAACATCAAAGCTCTATGCCTTGTACCTTCAGACAAAAATATTTTTTTATTTTTTTACTATATGTACATAATGAAAATCAATGACCCCCTGGGCGGAACCAATTTTGACCCCAGGGCTATAATTTGAACAATCTTGGTAAAGGTTCACTTCCCAAAGTCTCATGCCATATATTTAACCTCTAGCCTTTGTCAATTCAGAGAAGAAGATTTTTCAATTTTTTTACTTTATACATATAAAGGAAAATATCGCCTCTGGGGCAAGGCAATTTTAATACTAGGGGCATAATTAAAACAACTTTAGTAGAGGACCCATAGATGATATTATATACCAAATATCAAAGCTCTAAGCCTTGTACCGTCAGACAAGAGGATTTTTAAATTTTTTACTATATGTACATAGTGAAAATCAATGACCCCTGGGGGTGGGGCCAATTTTGACCCCAGGGCTATAATTTGTACAATCTTGCTAGAGGTTCACTACATAATGTTTCATGCAAAATATCTTAACTCTAGTCTTTGTAAATTTAAAGAAGATGATTTTTTAAGTTATTACTTTATACATTTAAGGAAAACCTATGGCCCCCGGGCGGGGCTAATTTTGACACTAGAGGCAAAATTTGAACAACTTTGGTAGAGTTCCTATGAATGATGTCATTTAACAAATATTAAAGCTCTAAGCCTTGTACCTTCAGACAATAAGATTTTTTACTATATATATATATTGAAAATCAATGACCCCTGGGGCGGGGGCAATTTTGACCCCTGGGCTATAATTTGAACAATCTTGCTAGAAGTTCACTTCACAATGTTTCATGCAAAATATCTAACCTCTAGCATTTGCCAATTGCTAGAAGAAATTTTTTAAAGTTTTTACTATAAGTTTTTACTATATACATATAAGGAAAACCAATGACCCCCCCGGGCGGGGCCGATTTTGACCCCAGGGCTATAATTTGAACAATCTGGATAGAGGTCTACCAGACAATGCCTTATGCAAAATATCTAAGCTCTAGGCCTTTTGGGTCTTTACAAGAAGGTATTTTAAGTTTTTACTATATGTACATATAGTGAAAATCAATGACCCCCGGGGCAAGCTGATTTTGACCCTAAGGCTATAATTTGAACAATCTTGGTAGAGGTCTACCAGACAATGCCTTATACAAAATATCTAAGCTCTAGGCCTTTTGGGTCTTTACAAGAAGGTATTTTAAGTTTTTACTATATGTACATTTAGTGAAAATCAATGACCCCTGGGGCCGAACCAATTTTGACCCCAGGCCTATAATTTGAACAATCTTGGTAGAGGCCTATCAGACAATGCCTTATGCAAAATATCTAAGCTCTAGGCCTTTTCAGTATTTACAAGAAGGTATTTTAAGGTTTTACTATATGTACATATAATGAAAATCAATGACCCCCGGGGCGGGGCCGATTTTGACCCCAGGGCTATAGTTTGAACAATCTTGGTAGAGGTCTACCAGACAATGCCTTATGCAAAATATCTAAGCTCTAGGCCTTTTCAGTCTTTACAAGAAGGTATTTTAAGGTTTTACTATATGTACATTTAGTGAAAATCAATGACACTCGGGGCGGGGCTGATTTTGACCCCAGGGCTATAATTTGAACAATCTTGGTAGAGGTCTACCAGACAATGCCTTATGCAAAATATCTAAGCTCTAGGCCTTTTGGGTCTTTACAAGAAGATTTTTTAAATTTATTCTTTTAATTCCTTTTGGTTGCCATGGCAACCAGATTTCTGCATGGAATGCAATTCTTTGAACAACTTTGGAACCCCTTCACCCAAGGATCAATCCTGCCAAGTTTGGTTGAAATTGGACTCGTGGTTTTTCACAAGAAGATTTTTTAAGTTCACTATATAATCTATATAACACACACACACACAAACAAACACACACATACACACAGGTGAATCGCTATATGCCACCGCATCGCAGATGCTGCGGTGGCATAAAAATTAAATTGGATCAGTAAAGCAGACAAGACATGAGATTTGAACACTAGACTGACAGTTTATTTCAAAATCTAAAATGTATAAAATCTCCATGCTTTAAAATCTAAAATGTATAAAATCTCCATGCTTTATTTTTATGCCACCGCAGCATCTGCGATGCGGTGGCATATAGCGATTCACCTGTGTGTGTGTGTGTTTGTTTGTTTGTTTGTGTGTGTGTGTGTTATATAGGTTATATAGTGAACTTCAAAAATCTTCTTGTGAAAAACCACTAGTCCAATTTCAACCAAACTTGGCAGGATTGATCCTTGGGTGAAGGGCTTATAAAGTTGTTAAAAGAATTTCATTCCATGCAGAAATCTGGTTGCCATGGCAACCAAAAGGGATTATAAGAATAAATTTAAAAAATCTTCTTGTAAAGACCCAAAAGGCCTAGAGCTTAGATATTTTGCATAAAGCATTGTCTGGTAGACCTCTACCAAGATTGTTCAAATTATAGCCCTGGGGTCAAAATCGGCCCCGCCCCGGGCACATTGATTTTCACTATATGTACATATAGTAAAAACTTAAAATACCTTCATGTAAATACCCAAAAGGCCTAGAGCTTAGATATTTTGCATAAGGCATTGTCTGGTAGACCCTTACCAAGATTGTTCAAATGATAGCCCTGGGGTCAAAATCGGCCCGCCCTGGGGGTCATTGATTTTCACTATATGTACATATAGTAAAAACTTAAAATACCTTCTTGTAAAGACCCAAAAGGCCTAGAGCTTAGATATTTTGCATAAGGCATTGTCTGGTAGACCTCTACCCAGATTGTTCAAATTATAGCCCTGGGGTCAAAATCGGCCCCGCCCCGGGGGTCATTGATTTTCACTATATGTACATACAGTAAAAACTTAAAATACCTTCTTGTAAAGACCCAAAAGGCCTAGAGCTTAGATATTTTGCATAAGGCATTGTCTGGTAGACCTCTACCCAGATTGTTCAAATTATAGCCCTGGGGTCAAAATCGGCCCCGCCCCGGGGGTCATTGATTTTCACTATATGTACATATAGTAAAAACTTAAAATACCTTCATGTAAATACCCAAAAGGCCTAGAGCTTAGATATTTTGCATAAGGCATTGTCTGGTAGACCCTTACCAAGATTGTTCAAATGATAGCCCTGGGGTCAAAATCGGCCCGCCCCGGGGGTCATTGATTTTCACTATATGTACATATAGTAAAAACTTAAAATACCTTCTTGTAAAGACCCAAAAGGCCTAGAGCTTAGATATTTTGCATAAGGCAGTGTCTGGTAGACCCTTACTAAGATTGTTCAAATGATAGCCCTGGGGTCAAAATCGGCCCGGCCCGGGGGTCATTGATTTTCACTATATGTACATATAGTAAAAACTTAAAATACCTTCTTGTAAAGACCCAAAAGGCCTAGAGCTTAGATATTTTGCATAAGGCATTGTATGGTAGACCTCTACCCAGATTGTTCAAATTATAGCCCTGGGGTCAAAATCTGCCCGGGGCGGGGGTCATTGATTTTCACTATATGTACATATAGTAAAAACTTAAAATACCTTCTTGTAAAGACCCAAAAGGCCTAGAGCTTAGATATTTTGCATAAGGCATTGTATGGTAGACCTCTACCCAGATTGTTCAAATTATAGTCCTGGGGTCAAAATCGGCCCCGCCCCGGGGGTCATTGGGTTTCCTTATACAGTCAAGACTGCCTTAGCGACCCCCTGATTTAAACGACTCCCTGTCTTATCCAACCTTGTTTCAGTCCTCCCAACGTATTTTCCTATATAAATGGTCTGAATTAAAAGACTCCCTGTCATATGTGACAAGCGACCCTAATTGTCTGGTCCCAGTGCGATGTTTGGTCTGATTTAAACGACTTTCACACCTTTTAATTGTCCGTTAATAAGATAATTTATACCTATTATAACACCCAGAGGGCCAAAATAATTAAGTCCAATTTTAATCCAGTAGCAAACAAAGTCTACACATCTCTATCTCAATTACACAGTATACATGCAGGTATCAAGTGACGTAGCATCTGTTGATGGGAAGCATGATGCAATCGATATGTGTGAAATGTACATAAAGTAAACTGGGTTAAGGCTTGTGTTAGAATTTTTTTTTAATTATAGAGTGCCCACGGAAGATTTTTTAGGCAACATTTTTTTTAATTTACCTTTCTATGGCTGCATAATTAATACGGAAAAAATATTGATACCAAACCAGAAAAAGCTTTGGATATGGATATGTAACACAATTTTTTCATGGTTTTATTTCATAAATATGATGCTCAAATTAAGATTTGTCAATATTGTAAGTTCAAATAAGCATGATTTATAAAGATATCACCCAATTTAACATTTCATGTAAATAATGCCATTAAAGGGAGGTAATTAGAACTTTATTTTCTTTAAATTCATGGTCAAATTTTCCAATACGAAATCATTGCATGTAATTTATTGATTAAATATAATGTGCACAAATATTTGCAGTACACATTTTACATATTCTTTGATGTTGGAAAATTGTTTTATTTGCATAATTATATCCATATATATATATATATATATATTTTGCTAGTGTTGTAAACAGACAATATCAATCACAAAACATACAGGATCTTTATGATCAATCACAAAACATACAGGATCTTTATGTCACAATGATATATAGACAGATAGATGATATTTAAATTTAATTTTCTTTGAGACTGTATTAAGAGACTCCCTGTCATATGTGACCTTTTTCTGAAGATCCCTTGGAAATTCACATATGACAGTCTCGACTGTATGTATATAGTAAAAACTTATAGTAAAAACTTTTGAAAAAAATTTCTAGCAATTGACAAATGCTAGAGGTTAGATATTTTGCATGAAACATTGTGTAGTGATATCAGCTGACCTAGATTTTGACAAAGTGTCTAACTGTGTTGTCCTTTGATGCAGTCATGAAATTTAGGCTGTGTGAAATATAACCTTCACCACCAAATTCACTAGACTCAAGTGCATTGATATATTCCTACTCTGATCTTTTATTGGATTAACAATAGATTTAACCGCTAATCTGATAATAAGAATTAGATAGGTCAGGGATCTATGCATTATGACAATCTTCAATTGCATAGAAACAAAAAAAAAATCTGTTCCTACACTACTATTTAGTGTTGTATTTATGCGGTGGCATAGCATTTTTCTCAAATGCAATCTTGTTTTGTTTGAATTTTAAGTTACATTGTTACTGAAAAGGCCATATGGCCACTTTGTTCAGCTATAGTGGTTGAGGAAGATTTCTGTCTATATTCCAGGCACCATTCCTTTCTCAAACCAGCTTAATAGCTTCCACACAGACAAAAATCCAATGATTTGAACCCATAGCAGCATGGGCTTATGGTGTAATTTGACCTGAACCACTTCACTAATGGACACCGGATACTTTCTTGCTCTTGCTTTAAGATTACAATCATGAATACTAAAGATATGTCTAAGCAAGAATTTACTGCACATAATGCTCTGTTTAGTTTGGACAAAATCCTTGAATCACACAAAGTTCTTACCCCTGCAATTTCATAAATATCTGTTTTAGTAATTGTGTCCCCTGCCTTTAATCTTGAAGCACTCTGTAGAAATGTAATGGCTTTACGAAGGTCACCCTCTGATGTGTCCAGCAATCCTTTCAGAGCCTTGAATGACAATATAACTATGCATTAGCTACTTAAATATTAAACTTTAATATCTAGACAAAATCTTATGAAATTCATAATATTAGTGCACCTAAAAAATTTTCAATTTTAATTATTTCAAATTTTTTTTTCATTTAATCATTTGTAACTTAAATTTGGGTTATTACATCCCAAAGAAACCTAGTACATGAAAATTTGTAGTACATATAATAAGGAAACTAAAAAGTCCATGTATTTAAATTCTTATAGGACTGAATATTAAAATTCTTATGGTACTGTAATATTCCACGATTCATGCCAAGGATCACAAACTATATCAGCTAGTATCTGAAACTGGGAGTGAAATTTATTTAGTTTTACTTGATTTTAAACCATCTTAGTAAGATATAAGAAACCTTTTGAACCTAGGGGCCTTGAACCTGTGACCTTTAATTTGTGCCTTGCAGAAAGACCTTATCAAGGTGCAGGCTGTAGATGGAAGGACTTGTTATGGTCAAGGCTAATGTTTGTAACTTAACAAAGGGACCAAGAACAATTTTCCTTCGTGCTCTATTGATTAATGGGACACAAGTCTTAGAGAGATGTTGTTTCTTTTTTTACCTCATCTTCACATGCTATATCTTCTTGGTCACATATATACCGTAATCTTTTCACAAGCACTTCTTCTGCTAGAGGTTTGAACCGGAACTTTGCACAACGGGAAGCTATGGGTTCAATAATACGGCTAACATAGTTACATATCAAACAAAATCTGGTTGTCTTTGACTGCTTCTCCATTGTTCTTCTAAGAGCAGCCTGTAATACCAGAACAACATATTATATACAAGGCTACAAACTCTAAATAGAAAGTAAAAATTCACCTCCAATGGTTTGAGATAACTTGAGACTCAATTCGAGGTTGAAACTCTATTGTAAACTTACTGAAGCTTAGAAAAGTTACTAAAACCTTAAATTCCTTATACTGTTTCTATACAACTGTAGTTTGTATTATGTTTTTTTATATCCTTACTGCATTGGCCATACAATCAAAAACAGCAAAATTTGAAATATTTGACAAGACAGCATTGATAGCTGTCTCAGCATAGATAATTCAACTTGACCTTGGAAGATTTCAACTTGATTATATGGTACAAGAGATTGTACGTAAAAAAGCATTAGTAACAGTGCCAGGTATGTTTCAATGAGTCAGTGTTAATCATTCCACTTGTAACACTTACCTGAGCTGCTCCTGTCATAGAGTCTGCCTCATCAAGAATCACTATCTTAAATGGAGGACATGGCTTTCCACTGAAAGATGTACAAAACAATGATGTTCCATAGTACTTATAATTTCAATGTGAAAGATAAGAAATCCTCTTCTAATTTTCCTCATGCATTTTAAAGTATGGCTCTTAAAAAAATAAAAATTAAAAGATGGACAAATTCATATAAAATATTTAGCTGCTAATGGTTAAGAGAATTAACTATGACAATTGTAATTTTAGATCTTAATTCTTTTATCTTTATAATAACCTGTCAAACTGCTGCTGAATTTATATATATTATATTTTATATATATTTCAATTTACATTGAAATGCTTCTGCCTAACTATAGCCAGTATAATATGACAAGTGTTCAAGTAAATATTTAGAAAGTATACTTACTCTGGTCGGACACTACTTGCCGACTGTTGTGAAAATGTTTTCACTTTCTCACGTACTACATTAATACCTCGCTCGTCTGAGGCGTTCAATTCTAAAACCCTCGTCTTGAAAATATCACTGAAATATCAAAGGAAAAATGTTTTCAGTTACTTTGTACCTATCAATATAAATATCAAACCAACACTTTTCTTCACAAATACAGGTTTTACTCATTTCAGAAATTATACTTCAAAACTAAAATCAGCAGTTGCAACTTGACACTTGTGCTCAAAATATATGTTACATTAAAGTTATCAACAAAATTACATGGAACATTCTTGCTGAATAAATTTAAGACCTCAAATACCTTTCAGCAAACAGAACAAATGAAAATAAGTTCCTTTCAAATTCAGATAAAACAGCAAACAAGTAAACCTTACAAAATTTTAAAAAGTAGAGGTACATCTAGATAAACCTTACAGTGTTTATATACAATATATCCATAATTCACACATTAATTAAAGCTATTAAGTGGTTAAATTACCCAAAAAGTTCCCTGGAAGCTGCTAATATTGTTGAGGTTTTACCTGTACCAGGTGGACCATAGAAAAGTAGATTGGGTAACTGAAACAAAATGTACCATATTGATCTAACCTTATTATAATATAAATGTAGGTTGTTCCGCTTTAAATTATGAAAATTAATGTCTATTAAAAGTATAATAAACAAGAATATTTGAATGTTGATAAATAATCAGGACTCCACACCATTGCAGTCATCGAATTTAGAACTGGCCCGGTGGCCCATGGCCAGTGAAAATTAGTTCGGGCCAATGTAAATTTTAATAAGTTTTAGTTAAATATATAGTAGAATAATTTCAAAAACTGGAATTTGAGCCAGTAAATTCAAAATATTAAATTCATTGACTGCCATTGTGAAATTGCTAAAGACTCTTGCCAATGGGTCTGTCAAGATTGTGTTGTTAAAAATTGATTTGTCTTCTTCTGTTACTCATTGATTTTGGTTAGGAACTCATTGTTTTTATACATATGTGTCCTTGCACTAATTATAGGGACTTTCTAAATCACTGGTAGAAACACATACAGTAAAAACCCTCAATTAAGACCACCATCGGGACTGGACCAAAGTGGTCTTAATTGCGGGGTGGTCTTAATTGTGGATATTGTTATCATTGCTTACACACGTTATGACTAGGGCCTATTTTAGTCATTTTGTATGAACAAACAAAATGTATCTTAACCTGCAAATACAGTATGAAAGTATGTTATAATGTTACATCTGATGGGAAGAAAACATATTTCTGAAGAAATTTTTTAATATCAAATTTTCTTTGCTCTGATTTCAATATTAATTATGTATGATATACATAATTCACATATTATGTAACACATTATTTTTTCACAAAATAAATGTGCATAAAGCAACATTAAACCACTCTGAAATTAACTTTCTCACCTTTTTCATGAAATATCCCATAAATAACAGTTTTTGACACCTTGTGTAATCAAGGGTCATGCCTAAGAGCAATCAAGCAGATAATAATAACATAACAACACATCTAAGATCTAGGAAGGTGTTGATTTTAATATCAGTGGTCTCAAAAGTGAGGTCAAATAAAGAATAAAATAATGAATTGGGACTGAATTTGGTGGTCTTAAAAGTGGATAAGTGAGGTGGTCTTAATTCTGGATCATGTAACCATTGACATAAAGAACAGAAAATTCCGATCATTTAAAAACTGGTCTTAAAAGCGGGGTGGTCTTAATTCCGAGGTGGTTTTTAGTAGGGATTCTACTGTACTTACATCAGAACCCTGTAGTGACTTTTTCAATACTGCAACAACTTCATCTTGATATGCAACATCGTCAACACATCTTGGGCGGCTAAAATCATATCACAAAAAGCTTTTTTAATGTAATTATTATTTAATGTATAATAAGTATTAAGTAAACAAATTTTCTATCAAAATATAAAGAGTGTGTACTCTTTAGAACAGATATGGAGAAATAAGCAAGAAGGAAATAAAAAGGCAATTATTTCCCCCAAATATTTTTAACAGCTTTTTTGCCAAAAAATGGCTATTAAAACTGCCTTAGAATCTGAATAAATTAAAAATAAGTATCATGATTCATATGACAATTTTCTATTTCCAGCTTTTGAATGGTGGAGGAAGACCTCAACGTGACCGTTGGTGCATTATTTTAGGCTGGATTGCTAACTCACTGTGAAATGACTTTGAACCCAGTGATAAAGGGCAAGTAATTAGAAGCAAACCACCTGAACAACTCGAGACACAGAGATGCCTTCTTTAAACTTATACAACACTAATATATTCAGATATACTCTTATTACACAAAAGAACCTAGCAGATATTCATTTTAGAGTCATATGTGAAAAAAATGTTTCTTACTATTTTTCAACCCATGGTACATGCTTCTTTTTCTCCTTTGCTTCTTTCGACACCCCAGCCTCAGACTTATCTTTTGAGGCTGTACTCAAAGTACCAGTCTTCAAAAATGCATGCATATTATTTCACAGCCTGTCAAATAAACACATCAATATATTTTTTCAAATAAATTATTTACAAGGCCAATTATAAAACAGGAATAAAATAACTTAACATGATACCTAGATCTGTTACTATAAGAAATTTTAAAGTTTACCTTTTTTTATTTAAAGAAACAAATCAGAAAGTTTTTCTTAGAAATTTGAACCAGGCCTTTCTTCCTCTATTTGGGAAAACGCCACATGGCAAATTTGGGAAATTTGCGTAGTATAATTTTCCAATTTGGGAAAAAAGTTATCATGAAATTTGCCACTTTGGGAAAATTTGCTAGCATTCAATGTGTTACAAATGTAAAAATAAATCTATTTAAGTCTTAAACTGTTCAGCTTTTTCTGTCATATCAAAAATTATTTAAGTACAGGCTAAAATGTGTACAAAATTAATGTAGAATGGGTGGACCAACGCACGGCATAAAAATACTATATTTGATATGGCAAATTCAAATCAACGTCAACAAACCTCAATGTTATATATTCCATTTTCAAGACCGATGATATTGTTTTAAATAGCCATTGTGTAAAATTCGCTAATCACATAATGATATGCATGGCTGGAGCTATAGATAGTCCGGATAAACAAGAGTGGTTTGTGTGAAATTGGTCCATAGCTCGGCATACAATACTACATGATGCAGGATTGTTTTTCAAATAAAATCTCTTTTTTTATCTTTTGAAGAAAACATATTGAATAAATTGTAACAACCAAATTAGGTTCATACATTTACAAGTACCCAACTTTTAGTTTAAATTTTACAGCCCCAGAACTCTAGTGTTAAAAGATTTTAATAATTTATATGTTGCGGATTACATACGGTTCAGGGCTTGACACTAACTTTTTTTAGGGGTAGTCAGAAGGACTACCTACTTTGAGGATCAGGTAGTCCTTGGCAAATCTAGGTAGTCCTCATTGTAAAACATAAAAAAATGTTTCTTATTCTATTTAAATGCATTTTGAGTGTATGTATCTGAAGATAAGAAAACAATAGCATGAGATCTCTTCAAATTTATTGGAAAAAATCACCAATAGATAAATCATATAAGATCTAGTAAAAGTTTGTAAGCTTTATTCTGCATGAGATGTAGGTTCCGGCTAGCCTCTGAGCTCTTCAAAGTCATCATCAACAATTTTTTTACATATTTTTGTTATAAAATATGACAGTGTGACACACAAAAGTCATTAGGTTTTGAAAGGCCAGACATTACCTACAGGTACAGGGTTCTAGCCAGGAATTACTAAGGTGTGTTGCAAATAAAATTGCTAGGCAATCAGCTCAGCTTATATTATTGACAGCTTATAGGGAAGGGGAGAATATATTGGCAAATGAGCTAAAGAAGTATCTGTCAGTTTTAAATTTATGTAATACCTGGCTTTTGTATTAAAAAAATATTTCAATAGAGCTTACAAATCTACTTTCAGGTATAGATAATGTATGACTTTTAGATGTGTTTTTAAATTCAAAACAGAAGTAAAATGCTTGGACAAGAACAAAATATGTTTGTCTTTTCTCTAATTGATTTATTCTACAAACTTATTTTGTCAGACATAAAACAACAAAATATCAGAATAACAAACTTTTACTAGTGCTAGTAATTCAGTTATTTAACTGTCAGAAGATTTAAATAGGGACATTAGATTAATATCTGTTGTCCCTGATTTAAACACGAAATTAGAAATGTAAAGCCTTTTTTAATCAAACTATATTGCCTTAGTTTTTATGCCTAGGGTATTAGTATTTGTTAACAATTTTTTTCTTCATATACATGTTTTGGTATTATTGCTTGTACATGATTATTTAAGAAGTGCTTACAACATTGTGAAGTTATGGCAAAGACAATTACAAATACTTTAGAATATTTCTTTTCTCTTTTTTGAAGAGATTTAAACATTTTTCTTCTCTTTTTTTTAAAATGAGATTTTTTCCCAATTAATAATTTCATGTCCGAATAAATTATACCCGAAATCAGATCTATTTCAGACAACACCTTTATTTTGGTTATCATTGTCAGTGTGATTTACATTAATCAACAAATCATATTCTTTTAAGTTTAAACCCTTGAATAGGTTCCAATATGAGCAAATATTTTCATTGAAATGTTTAATAGACAAAGAATTCTATTGAAGTAGGCTGGAAAAATCGGCAATTAAGTTGGACTTCCGGTTTCACTTATCGCAAGTTTATAGAGATTAAATAGAATCTATTATGCGTCTGCTGTGACTGACTCTGATTGACAATTATATTGAGAAAGTATGCGACATACTTGGATAGATAAAATTGGTTTGTTTATTTAATAATGATATTGATTTATTAAGGGATGTCGAGAGATTAACGCATGACGCAATTATACCTCAGTGCCTGAAGGCATGTCATGCGCTTAATGTTTACAATCATTAGTGACCCAACGGCTAATTATTTACTAGTAAGATGAATTTATCTTTCGTTTTGAATCATAGCCTAAAAATGTTATTTTATTAATTATTTTTAGTGAATTTAGAGACATCAGGTCACTGAAATTTTGAGTAGCCCGACATGATACCCAGCTTGGAAACTCGGGTAGTCCTTGGGGAAAATAGGTAGCCTCAGGCTAACGAACCATCGTAAGTGTCGAGCCCTGCGGTTGTTCGTCTGCTATTAGCATTGTCACGTGACTTTACCAGCAGTGAACCACACCAGGATAAAATGGTGAGACGTAAATAAAAGCACCAGTGACCTAAATCGGAGATAACTCGAGACATTTTCAGATATTCTAAAAAAAATATTTTTTACGCCGAGCATTGGTATGAGCCAAGCATTGGTCAAACCACTCTAAAACTGATATCAATTAAAAAATCCTGTTTTCATACACAACACATGAATATAGATACTCCTTAATGCCATTTTGCGAATGCAGTACTTTTTCTATCAAATTACCAACTTCTTGATTGGGAATTTTTTTTTGGATGGGAAAAAAATACACAATTAGGATGGGGAATGGGGCCCATATTCGGACCCGTGGGATGGGGGAAAAGGCCTGTGAACAGTTTGGTTTAGTTGCTGTTTAGAATTTTTTTATTATAAATTGGGTATTATAAGTGTATTTTGGATTGGGAATGAGGCTGCAAAATCCCTCCAGTCCAAAAGACTGGGCAGACAAAAAAGCTTCCGGAAAAAAAACGGAACGTACCGTCACAGAAGTGGGCGAGTTTTTTATGGAGCGAATCGTCAGTAGGGCGAATCAATATATCAGCAGTGCATCAAAACTTGACAACCCATGTAAAGTGGCTTAATTTAATTATAGCCTTTATTACAAGAACTTTCAAAATAAATCTATATACTTGTAAACAAAAAAATGTGTAACAATTTTTCGCACCAATTATTCCCCGCCAAAGTCCAGTTTATTTGACGCTTGTATTGAGACTTATCTAAATTCCGGTAAATCCCGTTTCATTCCGAAAGAAAATAAAGGTTAAAAGGTACTAAATTGAAGTTTGTTAATAAATAACTCTAAATATTTTTTAAACTTAAGTTAAATTAATTAACCGTTTATTCCATACAATAAAAAATAAACGTTTAATCGCCTTTCATTACGACAATAATCAACACTAATATTTATAAGTTTTCCCTTTATATACTCAACATCACTAATTACGCATCACCACTTATTTCACGGTAATGGCATAATTTTATGTGACCAGTGTTAAAATTTGTAATAATTGACATTTTTTATTTATACACCTATACAACAATGTTTTTGTGCAAAATATCTTAAATCTCTAGTTTATTACGTAAAACAGAACAACATTTTACAAATTTTTGCAAAAAGCAACTATAGTCCATTAAATTTGCCCGTATGTCTGAAACAATCATCATTTTCTAATTGTTCTTGTTTGTTGAAGAATTAAATGTTGAGTTACAAAGTAAGGATTGTTTTAATATTTAAAATCAAACAAAATAACATGAAGAAATTTTAACCGAAACATGAAAAAACTGAAATGAAACACCATTACCGCAATTTAAATGAAGACTTACTGTTTTCAAAATGGCCGACATATGGTCTACGTTTGGTCAATCAAAATTGACTTTGACTGAATATATTGCTGTTTCCTTGTGCAATACAACAGAATACAGACCTATATGTTATAGCTTAGGACAATTTTTGTACCATAAGTTTCATTTTTTTGTTTGTTTTCTCTCTGGCTTCAAAGCGTTAAGAACCGTGAACTAAGAGGAGCAAAGTATATGTAATACGAGCCCGGATCCCAAGCGTCCCGGATCCCGGGATTCCCCCGCCCCCACCCAGATAAATGGGTTGATGTACACTTAAAATGTTCCGAAGTAAAATTATACCAAATCATAACCTTTGGTAAAAACGTTATAACAAGATGCAAAAATATCAATTGCTTAGACACAATAGCTGGCATATCTGATCATGACATCATCAGATTAACGTCAAATGTAAAACCCAGACTAAATAATCAAAAACCCCGTTTGAAAAGCTGACTGTGCCAAATTCCAACATTGTATTGACTCAAGGTCCCCTTCCCTCCTTATTGGTTATGGTACTAAGTCTGTGGAGGACTTATGGTCAGAAATGTAAGGACTTCTCCATGAAGGAATGAACCTATTTATTCCAACAAAGAAAATTGGTTCAAAGCCCACCCTTCCCTGGATCAACCAAAACATTAAACGCCAGATAAGAAAAAGAGACAGCTTATTTCAGAAACTTAAAAGAAGACCAGTCCCAACTTAAACAACAATTTAAAATTTTATGAACCATGTAAAAAACGTATCAAACAAGCAAATGACTTGTTGGACGTAAACAACTTTAAATCTGCGACGTAAAAAAAAGAAAAATAATTGATTTAAAGTATGAAAAACGTTAAATTCAAAAGAAAAAACAATAGAAATGTGAGAAATTAAAAGACGATCATTTTCATGTATTTTTCATTAATTTTGATGAATGTTATGTGACAAAATTTTACAATAATGGATGATGAACATTTAGCGATTGAAACGATCATTAATAGAAATCATAGTAATGTGCGTGATCAAACAGCGGATTTAAAACCCTACATCTTGAATGAGAAAACAGCCATGAGAAAGAAATTGCAAGCGACAGAGCGTGTTCAGATGAACATTGAACAGACGGGTGGAGGAGTAAAAATAACGCTCAATACTGGAACTTATGAATTTTTAAAGGCGGCTGCAGAACATTTTTATGCGGAGAGTTCTCCACAAAATAACCGGAAGATAATTCCCGTATATGACAAGAAAGATAGATTGGTAGAAACAAGATATAAAGTATCAAACGGTAAGACGCATCTTTATACATTTAATATGTATCATTCAAAGTGCACATGCCTTGTTAACGGAAAACAAACAAGGCACTTTCTTGAAACTGATCTACCGAAAATGTTGGATTATATTGAAGCCGGTCTTTTATCAAACGATTTATCCCTCTCAGAAGTAAATGAAAATATCAAACAATGGATATTAAGCAATTTAAATTCTGAAGACAATTGGCAGAATGACGAAGCGCCGGAAACGGCTATAAATTTAAATATAATTTCGGAAGGGAACGTTAGTGACAATGAACTTGATACACAAGATAATACTAATACTAATGAAGATGAAATCACTGAGGAAAATGAAAATGTAAGTGAAAGACATGAATATTCTGAGTTAGTGATTTTGAAAGAAATTGTACTTGCATTACAAAGTAGTGTAAATGAATTACGTCAGGAAGTATCACAACACATTGATTTTTCAAAGGAACAGTTCGTGCACATTAAAGATGAAATCATGAGTGTGAAGAAAAAGATATCTCTTGAATCCAATTCGTTAATTAAGCAAGTTGATGTGATCAATGAAGCGGCAAAATCCATCGAAACACAAGTGAAATCGGTAGATTATTCTATCCACAAAAAATTACAATCTATAACAGATATTCTTAAGATGAAGGTGTGCAGTTTTTTGGATTCGCAAGAAACGAATGTCTCTAAGGATGATATAAATCAAAATATCCACATTAGCGAAAAATCACCGAAACATGATGAAAAACATACGATGGAAGGAACAATACCAAAAACTATTCGATATACTCAAACTAATATTGCGGACAGTCATACTAAAAGTGTCACGAATAATACAGAGATGGTAAAACGACAACGTAGATCTTTTATAGATATATCAGACAGTACAGCACCAGAAAAACCAGTTTCAAGATCAATCCCGGAAACGCTTATAATAGGCGATTCAATTATAAAGGGAATAAATCAACGCGGGCTTCACACTTTTACAGAGACATACTGCATAAGAGGAGCTGTTGTGAGAGATATATCACATAAGTTGTGTAACTGGAATATATCTGGTTGCAAAAATGTAATCATTTATGTAGGCGGAAATGACGTTGCTTCAAGCACACCAACAACTGCAAGTAGCATAGAATTAACAAAGACCATCAACTACTTATATCATCATGGCATTAACGTATATTTATGTACAATATGCCCGAGAATAGACGTCGATGTAACCCCGATGAACATTGCCATTAGAAAAATTTGTTATGAAACAGGTGCAACACTGATAGATTCATATAGTTCATTTGTGTATGGAGATGGAAATGTAGTGAAGCATATGTATCATCGTGATGGAATTCATCATAATATAAGAGGGTCTAGTGCGTTGGTAAGGTGTATTAACAAATCACTGACTATTGTAAAGACGAAACAAGCAATAACTGGTAGATATCATACAGATACACAGAACACAAAACGTCAAGAACAACAGAAAAATGGATATTGGCAATTCCGAACAGAACCTAAAATCTTTGGATCTCTGTGTAAAATATGTGGTAGGATCAATCATAAAACTGTTGACTGTAGATACCGTGAATGGTAGGAAAAAGCAGACAGGCACGTGTTTATTAATCAATTTGATACAGATAGCCTATTTATAAATCTTTGTAGCAAATGCAATTTAGAGCAATGTAAATGCGATTGCCTATCAGTTAAAACACCAAATACTACTGATAATGATATTTATTATAGTAATATATGCAACAAGTTTGTTATCGAACAGAGCAATTCCGATTCCGTTTCGGTAAATTCAAAAAGTACTTATGATTATTACAACTTTGTAAACAATTGTAATTCGGAACAATTATCCTCTGAACTAAGATATATTTTTGCATATACATGTAAAAGATTAAATAATTTAGGATCTACTATTTATAGTAAGTTAAGCAGCTGTAATCATTTAAACAAACTATCTAGCATTAATAACAACTCAAGAACCTCTGGTGGGATTTCTAATATAATGTTAAGTAAAAATGACCATTGCGATAATTCGTATATTGATAACGAAAGAGTCAAATTTAAACAAAAGGGTTTTCATGTCATGAATTTAAATGTACAGCATTTACTCCCAAAATTCGATGAAATTCGAATAATTCTAAACGAATTTAAAGCGCATGTATTTGGATTATGTGAAACGTTTTTAACTATGAATGTATCTGATAAAGACATTGAAATATCAAGCTACGTTTTTGAGAGAAAAGACAGAGTTGGTAAAAAGGGAGGGGGTATACTTGTTTATGTAAAAGACAGCGTCCCTTTTAAACGAAGATATGATTTAGAAACAGTCGAAATTGAATCGATATGGATAGAAATTAATTTTGTGAAATGTAAACCATTTCTCTTAAACTTTGTATATAGACCCCCTGATTCAAAGCAGGTTTGGGCTGACCTGTATGAAAAACATCTTGAAATGGCTGATCAGATGAATTTAGAAATGCACATTCTAGGTGATTTTAATATACAATATAGTTCAGAAGAAGGGTTTTTAAACAATAAATGGGCATCACTTTTACTGAAATACGATCTTAGGCAAATCATTAATAAACCTACAAGAGTGACAAAAAACAGTTCATCAATAATTGATCACATTTACACAAATAATCTTGATAAAATTAATGAAAACTTCGTATCACAAATTTGTGTCAGTGACCATTATTTAATATGTTTCACTAGAGGAAATACTAGCACACATGCAGGTAATCACAAAACTATAAAATATAGAAGTTTTGCTAAATTTGATACAGAATCGTTTCAACGTGATCTAATTGATTCTAATTTTGATTGTATAGAGACATTTAATGATCCAAATGAAGCTATAGAATTGTTTTATAACATGATAAATAATATTCTAGTGAAGCATGCACCATTTAAAATTAAACGTATAAAAAGGGACACACAGCCACATTGGTACGATGAAGAAATTAAAAATGCACGCTTGAAAAGAGATAATTATAAAAAATCTAATCAGTGGGATTCATATAAACTGTGGCGGAATAAAACAAATAATTTAATTAAACAACACAAAAGAAATTACTTCAATAATGCCGTCAAGGATAAGAAAGACCCGAGTACGCTTTGGAAAAATATTAAAGATATTACTAACGATAATGGTACTAACGGGAATATCAGATTGCCTAATTCCATAACAATAGATGGTATTATGATAACTGGGGAAAATAATATTTTAAATGCAATCAATGATCATTTTATCAATATTTCTGATTTCCTAAACAAATCCAAATTCAAAACAGAAAATTTCAAATCACTTGAAGAACAACTGAACAAAAAACTTCAAGGGCATACTTTTATAATTGATGAAATCAGCCCGTTCCAAGTAAAACTACTTATTGATAAACTAAATGTAAACAAGTCAACAGGAAATGATGGAATTGGGCCGCGTATTCTTAAAGCCTGTGGTGACTATTTAAGCATAGCTATAGCTTCTATAATAAATAATTCCATTAGAAATGGCATTTTTCCTGATAAACTTAAAGAAGCATATGTACTTCCAATTTACAAAAATGGACCAAAAGAAGATCCAAATAATTATAGACCTATTTCAATTTTGCCAACCATATCAAAAATTTTTGAAAAGCATATTGCATCACAATTACATAGTTATATATACGAAACTAATATTATTCATGAAAGTCAGTCGGGTTTCAGAAAAAAACATTCTTGTCAAACAGCTCTAATACGACTCATAGAATCCTTCCTTAACGATTTAGATGAGGGCTGTTTGATAGGCACAGTATTTTTAGACCTAAAGAAGGCATTTGATTTGGTAGATCACAACATATTGTTGCATAAGTTAAAATTGTACAAATTTTCAAACACCTCAATTAAACTCTTCAAATCATATCTTGAAAATAGAACACAGTTTATCAAATATGGAAATAGTCATTCAAATAGTGGAACAGTGAAATCAGGGGTCCCTCAAGGGTCTATATTAGGCCCTTTACTTTTCATTTTCTACGTTAATGATATGCCATTTAGTACAACACACTCTAACATAGACATGTATGCTGACGATACAACTATGCATGCATCAAATAAAAAAATTGAAGTGATTCAGAGAACTCTGCAATGTGATGTTGATAATATAAGCAAATGGTGTAAATTAAACAACATGGCAATAAATCCGAAAAAGACCACTTGTATGATAATAGGGTCAGAAAATAAATTAAAATCAAAACCTTCTTTAGATATAAATATAGAAGGTACATACCTAAGTCAAACGAAATCACAGAAATTATTAGGTATTTACTTAGATGAAAACTTAAAATGGAATGTTCAAATAAAGCACGTCTGTAATAAATTACAAAAACAAATTGCTCTCTTAAAGCGTATATCGTACTTTTTATCCGCTGAAATGAAAGAAATGTTTTACAATGCTTATATTTTACCTTGTTTTGATTATTGTTGTATTATATGGAGTACTTGTAATAAAACTGAATTTGAAAAAGTGAATAAACTGCAGAAACGCGCAGCAAAGATAATATTGTGTAAACCAGTTAAAACGCCTTCTTTACAGCTTTTCCTTAAACTAAACTGGTTAACTTTCGAAAATAGATGCACGTATCATACAGCATTATTAGTATTTAAATCTATACAAGGATTGACTCCTTCCTACATTTCAGATATCATAGTGTTTTCGAAAAATCAAACGTATACACTTAGATCAAATACAAATAGAAACATAATACATGTAAGATCTAATACGAAATATGTTAAAAGAACTTTTAGAAATAATGCAATGCAAGTATGGAATAATTTACCTTTATATATTAAAGAGTCTTCGTCTCTATATGCTTTTAAAAGAAATATGAAAAAATATTTGATTGATATACAATTTAAATGAATCTGATGTATGCATGTGTCTGTCAATTTGAATGGTTGCTGTTTATGTTGTTTTTAATATGTGTGTACATATTTGTGACTTTCATTATCTTGTTTAATTGAAGGCCATATTGTAAATAAGAATTGTATTTCTTAATATGTTACCTTCATGAAATAAAGTGTTTATTATTATTATTATTATTATTATTATGACTACATTGAATATGTCCTAGAATCTGAAACAGATCAAACTGATTCTGGTATTCATCATGCAGGTCAAAAATTTGCTCGCAAGAAATTAGTCCCTGTACTATCTGGCGTCCCAAAGGGTCTGTCCTAGGTCCCCTTCTCTTTCTGGTATAAATAAATGACCTGCCTGAAAATTTAGTTTCACAGGTCCGGTTATTCACCGATGGCACTGCTGTTTATGTATCTGTCAATAACAATTCCCAAGAAAGGATCTAACAACAAGACATTGACAGCTTACAGCTATGGGAAAGCAAATGGGACATGGAGTTCAACCCCTCTAAGTGTACGGTGCTAAATATCACCAAGTCAAAACACCTATTTAAGTCAGTATATTCTCTCCATGGCCAAGTCCTAGAAAATGTCAATAAAAATCCAGAAAACAAAGTGATTCCTCGTAGGCATTAATCACAACAAAATTACAAGAGAATTGCAGACTCGGTTTGACTGAGTCTGTTCAAGAAGGAAAAATGAACATCCCTCACGCCCCATAGCACCGGCTTGAGGGGTACTCAATTCTCAAATTCTCAACACTTAATAGTGCTGGCATCAATGATCCCGAAGGACCAGAAAAATATAACAACACTGAAGTGAAGTATGTGGCAACTTTTTACAGCTGCCACACAGCACTTGACACCTGCTGTTGTGAAGTATAAAAATCTGGAAACAAAGTGATCCACCGGAAGCATTATTTAAGTACCTGGGTGTCACTTTCTCTACAGATCTAAATTGGAACAAACATGTCAATCAGGTTCCCTTTAAGGCAAACTCGAAACTTTCTTAATCCCTTCTAAAAATTCATGCGTAAGGGAATTTGCATACAAAACCGCGGTTAGACCCCAACATGAATATGCCAGTTCTGTCTGGTATCCTTACATTCAGCAGAACATCCACAAAGTTTAAAGGTTAGGAAACTACCCGCCTATATGACTGAAATACTGTTGGAAAAAGGCGTAAAATGAAACAAACAAACAAACAAACAAACAAAGTTTAAATGGTCCAGCGTAGAGCTGCGCGATGGGTTACTAATGACTATTCTACATATAGCAGTGCCTCCCTTATGTTAGATAAGTTAAGTTGGCGTTCTCTGGAAAATAGGAGAACTGATGCCAGACTCCTAATAATTCACAAGATTGTTCATGGACTGGTTGCAGTGCCCATAGCCCCTTATGTTCAGCCTTCCCTCCGTCTCACCCGACACTCAAGCCCTCTTTCATTCAGGCAGATTCAGGCAGGAACTCACTGCCATCTGAACTTGTGCAGGTCCCGACCCGGGACCTATTTAAACAAGGAGTGACCACTCTTCCCCATCATGTTTGAAATGAAAATATGTTTTTTTTCGGGCCCTTGTAGATGATTTTCTTTTTGCTCTGTCTTCCTTTAGGACATTGAGTACTTTTGTTATGGTCATTGGGTTTACTTTTATATGTTTCTACATGATCATTTTAGTGTTTTACTTATTTAACCTTTTGTAACCATGACAACTGTTAGAATTTCACTTGGCGGGGATTCATTTTATTTACACTGTCTCGTTTATAGGAACATGGTACCGTGGGGCTAAGAGCGAGGTTTGGTGCACCATTAACCGGTTTAAACTCCCCAGCAGTCATAATTATGCTGCTGACCGTTCCAAGGCGGCGCCCCTCTGTGTTCCTCAGATGTATGTCTATGTCTTGTTTCATACTGTTTTGGTGATTCTTTTGCTTGTGTCCCATGTTGTTTTCTCGTCTACGGTAAGTATCTTCCCCATTGCCTCTAGTTTTTATTTCTTTGATTGGTACCCCCTTCCCCCAGTCTCCTGTCCCCTTCCCCTTTGTGGGCCTATTATTCTTTTCTTTGAATTCCTAATCAGTTTTAAATTATTTATCATTTAATGATTAACCTGTCCGTGCTCTGTCTTTGCCCTGTCCTGTTTTTGTTTGGGGTCCGCCTGGGCTCCTTGCCGCTGGTTCTTGTGGCTGGGTCATATGGGGTTGCGTTCATTGAACGCCGCCTTTCCTTGTTGATCTTGTTTATAATATTTTATCTGTTTTAGCTGTATACTTTCTCTTTTTAACTAACAATAACAACTTTTTATTTCAACTCTCACAAATACATGCACAGTATTACTTTTATTCTCCTTTAATACATGTAGAGTATTACCTGTACATAATACTCGAAAGAGGGTGTTGCAGTATAAATAGATCGATAGATAGATTGTCTCTGGCTCTCAAATAAGGGATCTAGGGTTTGAGATTTTCTGGCTTCACTCAAACGGCCAAGTTACGTGTAATTTTGATCAATTCCACCAATGGTATAGATCACATTTTTTTTGTTTTCAGATTATGAATCGATAATGACTGAATTAATGCATAGGTCGCAAATAAAACTAGGAGTATCACGGTTAGAAAAAATATCAATTACATGTTTTCATTATCACTAACTTAGAGTTGTTTAAAATGTGATATTTTTTTCAAACAAATTAGCGGATGGAGAAATAAAAAATGGTGCATCTTTAAAATCTCCATGTCGCTTTTGCGACTCCGTTATTGGTAAGGCACGACCTTTTAATATTTTGACGTGATGTCACATGCGTTATATAGTCATTTGCAAGCGTAAAACACACTAATTGGCTTTACATTCATGGAGCGTCAATGTATTTTTTTTAAAAATTTTTCATGACAAATAGAACATAATAATATTGATTCATTGCCCATTCTATTCAGCAAGTTTAACAAAAGTATATTAATTTATGTTCGTCATCCGCGTGTTCAATAAATTCAGAATTTAACCTACATTTATTCAGTGCCTTGTGTTTACAACAATAAACTTAGAACTTAATGTAAACAATTTAGCTACAATATCGTAAATCAATAACTTATTCAACTTAAATTATCAATTTCTTTCCAATCGATTACACAAGAGAGCAGATACATGTATTTGTAAAATGAATATATTAAAGTGTAAAAAAAACTGTAAAATTAAAATCTTTGGTACATCTAATATCTTGTTAGATGTCTTGTACATATCGATACACAAACATTATACCATTATACTATACCATTCTTTGGTAACTAACAACGTACGTGCTTGTTGATTTATCAATAACTCCCTCAATGAGAAAATATTCAAAATATTTCAATTAACTCCAGCTTATGAAACGATGACATTGTTAACTGGCTACATTTAAAAGCCATTATCTTTTGAAAATTCTAACTGGTTAGAAACTAATACTCATATCAGGATAAAATCACAAAAGCCGTTGGTTACTAATCGTTTATCATTCTTTATACGTTACTACGTTTATTATTTTGAATAAACTAAAATAAATCTTTAACATACATTGTTGTATATTATATACCTATGTTTAATCTTAATACTATCTTATACTGTAATGCGCATATCCATTATCTTCCCGCCACTTATATACTTGGAACATCAAGTGGTCATTAAACGATAGAACTAGCAACACGTGTCTGTGTTATATGTTACTTGTAAGTGCACGTTCTGTGTACATATTTCTAAATATACCCATAATACAACATACTGTCAGAAGTGGGTATATATGGTACATAAATGTTATAGTAAACGTTCCTTTTAGTATTGCTATAAAGCCTTTCCAACATTTATGTTTATCAACTCATTTTCCTTAGTTTAATTGTTATGAAATGGTGTGAAAACAAGAAGAAAAATTCCTGCTATAATACATGTACATGTAGTAATATATTCTCATCTTGACTTGTCACATTACATTAAGTCGTATTCTTTGATGTACTTACAATCCTTTGATTTATAAAATTCACTGATAAATAGTTTTCTTTGTTCTTCACAAATGAGGATAGAAGCCGGATTCACTGCATGCTGCACACACATAGGAATTATTTCTTTTGTATCAGGTACAATTACTCCGACTGTATCTCTTTTATCTGGAGAACACACAACAATAAGTCCGCAGGTTGTTACTGCAAGACCAGCTAGATGCTCCATATCTGAAACTTTAAATGATGATTTTAGATGTCCATTTATTGTGAATTCGTGCACTTCATTGTTATCCCAATCAGATACAACCATACTCTCCTTAGTGTTACCCAAAGATACACATAGTGGACGCATCAATATGCTAGTATCCATGACCTTATGAAGAATATGACCTCCAATGTCTAATATCTGAACAGCTGGAGGATCAATAAAAGTCACTGCCATCATATCGTTTTTATAATCAATTCCCGTGCATCTTTCCCTGACTGTCAGGCTGTGACTTACGGACAATCCATTTTGTGTATTCAGGAACAAAATTTTGCCCTCATCAGGTAAAGTTGTTGCAGCAGACGAGGAATATATTGTAGTTACATCAGCGGGACGACTTGACGTTTCCAAGGTAGATGTGATTTTACCCTCTACATAATTCACCAAAATTAATGATTTGTTATCACCGTCTGCACACAAAATTTCTGCTTCAGATATGATTGTCATTCCAATAATGTTACAAGTTATTTTTTGGTTGTCCAGAAGTATTTCTTTTACAAAATGTGTCTTCATTTCAATGATACATTTCCTGCGCTTTTTCGAAAATGTCTCTAATTGTGTACATGTATGTAGATTGCAAAGACATTTATTGTGCAATTTCGAATCACCCATGTCCTCAGAAGATACGAATTTGAATATGTTTTAAGATGCAAGAACTGTCGATATTTTATCTTTAGATTTGATCAGGTGATTTTAAGCCCGGTAAACTTCCGATGTTCCTTATGACATGATTCTACCTGTTTTCATAATAACCCTCTGCTTGTACAGCGTAACCCGTGCCTGACTGACATGAAATAGTCCTTTGCGTCCCTTGACCTACATTGTTTTGCTATCTAAAAAGCCGTCTCTAACCACTTATTAGTTTTATGAAATGTTTTCACCTGAAAGGATTGTAAGATTGCTGTTAAATAAAGATAAAGTTATATCTCTGTGTATCATCATTTAAACATATTTATCTTTTTAAGTACACATTACAAATGCGCAAGTAAACAACGAAAAATCCATTTGTATTTGAAAATGATATCTAAATGTACAAGGAAGTTAAAACGATAAAATAGATTGCTAATCATTGCTTCCGTGAAGGGAGATAAATATTTATGTACTATAATACATTATGTGTAACACAATTTATTTATTAAGCTGCATACTTTGAAAACATAGCATCGTGGGAACATTAATAATTGTACCGTATCGTCTCGGCTTTTTTAAGGTTAATATAAAACATTTTTTCCCCTTTCTAACTTAATCCTCTAACAATTCCATTTGGGTTTCAAATGTTGAAAAGTTAATTTTCTGGTTTATTATGGTTTTGCTGAATTTCTTTATGATGATTTTGTTGATAGAAATGTGTTCCCTATTATATTTCAAGGTAGTTAAAGACTCTTTAAACATGGATGGTCAGCTGCGTTAGAAAGTAGTCCTGTCTTGTTTTTACCAGTAGTGTTAGCTTGATTTTAGTCATAAAAGCCATCTTGATAGTCTGCCTGATGAAGATTATTTGTATCATCTTTAAGAATACAGACTGGGAGATGCATACATAAGGAATAACGCACCTCATGATCAACGATATTGTTTATGTTGCAATACATTTGTCACAAAGGATGTTTGTATGCCCTTTTTTTACATAGTCTACGAATTGAGTACCATAAAAAGTGTTATTAATAATGACTCTGAAAATGAAAAACGAGGCTTTATGTGGCACGATATGCATTTGATAATTTGGTAGGTAATGTTTGGACTTTGGAAATGGAGACGAGGCTAAATTGATAATATTGAATCCGATAATGAATTCTATATTGGAACATCACGTGGTTCAAAAGCTGGAAGTTCATTAGTAATATATGAATATTATTTACAATAATTGCGTAAAGGAAAATCATATATGCATATTAATTAATTCATGATCAGACATGGAATTGATTATCGATGTAGATGAACTCAACTCAAATAATTAAATTTTGTATGATGCAACAATCACTTTTAGATTTACATGTTGAAAGAAAAATAAAAACAACATTACAACACATGTATATATGACATGTCGGAAAGGTGAATGTTAAAGGAACTCCAATGAGGTCTAAATGCTTAAAAACATAAATATTTGCATTTTTACATTAATCAACTGGCGCACTTAAAACATAAAATATGTAACGAATAAATAAGAAATATACTTAGAAATAAACTGAAAATCGTATTTTTGAGCTTTTTTATCCCAATTTAAGTGAAAAGCGTTGAAACGCCTTTCATTTTTTGGGACATTTATCACAATTAGAATAATCATTCTGGAAAAAAGGAGTGAGCGAATGATGTGAAATTTAGCACACAAGTAATCGGTCTAGACCTACCTCAAATTTAATGGAGCATTAATCCCGAAAAAAAATTTCCTGCCCCGTCGTGTTAAGGAACATTTAAGTTGAGTTCATTTAAAACACACAGAAATCAGGGCTAAGAACTATTTAGAACACACGAATACATTTGTCCTTCTTTAAAAATAAAAAGCTCAAACATGAATTTTATAACCCTTGAATAATAGTTTTAGAGCATGAGACATGCTACATCTGAAGATAAAAGAGCTAAATGTGAAATAATATGTCATAAAAGTAGCAAAATGTTAACAAATTAGTATTTTGATTTTCATACAAAATATAAAGTCACTATCATAACTACTTACTGCCAAAGAGCAACAGAAGCAAATGGCGTTTCAAGTAATTTGCAAATTAATAACTTTTTGGAAACAACTATAAGAAACGAAAAATTAAAAGCTTTTGAGAAATGGTATTGAAAAAGTTTCTGGGTCAAAACGGGCCTTTAATCACAGTGTACTTTGTATTTGCAATGATTGCATGTTCTTTAAAAAGAAAGTTCCTATATTATATATTGTTGCTTGAAACAATGGTTAACGTTTACCGGGTGAAATAATTCAACTCGCTATTTTATATTTTAATGGCGCTTATATTCAGCGTTTTAACCATTATCAAAATTTATTCTTGGGGAGTAAACTGTTGCCAATATTTAACAATAGTCATGATACAGACTTTTGACTGGGGATATTTATAAGCAAAAAAATGGATATGTTTAAATATAAATGACATATCGCCTTTCTCTTCTAATATATGACCGAAACGAAAACATTAATTTCGTTGCAAATTTTCTTTAAGATCTTCTATCAAGAATTAATCAAGAATTAATTGAAACGAAAAACCGTAAATATACTAACTAGAGTGCATGAGATGCATACAGATATGTGCAGAGGTACAGCATTTGTTTGTTTGTTAGGCCTATTTTGCCCTAGAAATGTTATTATTTTCATTTCTTTCAAGCATATTTTTCGTGTTCTTTTAAGTTATTGCCAATTACTCGAACAGTTAGTACTGATACGATGATTTAATATTTTGTATGGAAGACAAAATATTACATGTACGTACTTTGCTTAAATTTGCTACTTTTAAGACAAATAATTTCACATTTAGAGCTACCTGCTAATGAAAATAAAAATGGGATGGAATTCGCAAATATGCAAAAGGTTCTCCCCAAAATAGGAAGAGAACCGTCAGGGAGGAAACGTCAGGGGAAAATTGGAAAGGGAGAAAATAGTCTGACTACAGTACTGTTCTGGACAGAAAATAGCCTACTGTAGAAAATTCTGTCAACAATACAAGTTAAACATAAAAGGAAATAAACTGTTTTGTATATCATACATGTAATGAGGTCAAATGCATTATATAGATCGAGATCTTATTTTCGTAGTCGTTGTTTCAGGTTATTTTGGCAATAGTTCTTTTTTATTTGGATACTTTTCTCCACAAACATTGCATGTCTTATAAGAGTTCATTTCATTCTTAAAACTTATTTGCAAAATCAGTGAAGTTAGTACTATTTTAATATAAGTTATGAACCATGTAAATTATATATATATTTTCGTAGATGCCCTCTTGTTCATGCGTTCTTACAATACCAAATTTGAAATATTTACCATATTTGCCGCACAAACGTCTTATATTTCATTACAACACATTTTATTCTTTATTTTTTATTCAAACAAATCATTTAATAACAGCAAAAATAGTTTTTGATACATTTTATTCAAAAATAAATCTTATTTTCGTAGACCCGATCGTATTTCCGATTTACACGGAAATTCAAGCTATTTTCATACGATAGTATTTTCGGCTCAAACTTCACTTTTTAAACATATTTTTAGTTCTGAAATCTATTATTTTATTCATACAAATCAATTATTAAGAAACAAAAAATACGTTTTTAATACCGTATATCACGGATTAAATCCGTGATTATATCAAAAAGAAATCTTATTGTCGTTGACCCGATCTTATTTTCGCTTTACGCGGCAATTTGAGCTATTTTCGTACGATATATAGTATTTTCGGCTCAAACTTCACTTTTTTAAATATATTTTTTTGGTTCTGAAATTTTAATTTGCTGTAAAATCATTCAATGAATGCATTAAGATATATTTTACATAATTATTTCAACAGATTATGCACTATATAAAAAATAAATCTTATTTTCGTAGCCGCGATCTTATTTTCGCGAAAATAACTTAGTTTCGGTATCCATGTATGGACTCGGCCCGGTGAATTTTCGTACTATTAGTTCTATAGTAAATCAGTCAAATTTGAGGTTTAATTCTGGATTCCAATGTTCTTGATGAATTATATACTGTCTTCAACTTTAAACATTAACACTATCTAAGTCAAATGATGCCCAAAATATAATAGGTTAGCCATCTACTTTTTTCAGAAATCTTCATTCTGTTGTAACACTGTTTAAATTCACCACTTTAAAAACTCCTGACAGCTGGTGGGTAGTACATCTTTAATCCTTCCACCAACAAATGAGTTCCTGGAGAATACACAAAAAACAACTTTTAAAGTCATCATATAACACACAAAAACTACACACATGCAATAAATACACTTTAATTATGAACAATCTAACTAGAGATGACTTAAATTGGGCCATTTCATAATTTTAAAGAACTACTTTCTAGACTACAATGGGCTGGGTCTAATTCCGTACCGGGTTGAGACCGTATACCCTTTCTTTATCATTTAGTACATTAGAGCCTCAGAGTACTTTCTTTTCTAGTACGGCAAATAGACGGTTTTTAAACTGTTTCAGACATCACGAAAAAAAGAAGAAACGGATGAATATGACGTCAGTTAAAGAAGAAACACCCGGTAAACCCGTTCGTGATGTTGACCTTACTGCTGCAGGCCGTGGCGTGTGGCTGGTTAAGGTATTTTAATGTCACTTTAACACTGAATACAACATGTAACAAGAGCAAAAGTATACTAGTTTTCGGATAAAATCCGGTCGCCGATTTCGGATAAAAATGCACATTTTTTTTTTAATGAATGGCGAAGTAATGGTCAATATAACTTATATGGTTAATCTGTTTGCCTTTGTAATGGTCGAACTTATTAGATTTGCCAAGAATACATCAAGATAATATTTATTAGCAATGACTCCGCCCTGGAATTCAGTTACATTTCATTCTCAGTAAGTTGTTGGAATTTGACTTCAGGGTTTTCCCCATTTCTGATTTTTTGTGCAATGTTTTCCCAATCAGAAAGTCACAGCTTGTTTTGAGAATTGGGAAAATAACACCCTGATGTCTGCTAAAAGAAAGCGAGCGGTGACACTGAAAGTGCAGGGTGTTCCAGGGCCCAAGCAACTGGGCGATTTGGGCGACTAAGTCGCCTAAAGTTTCAGAACTTCGCCGAGTTTGAACATCAAAGCGAAAACGACTTTGCCGCGCTTTTTACTGTACATAAAGGTATCATACAGCGCATGTTAATTAAGTTAATCCTCGCCTCTTGGCATAAATCAAACTGAATTGGTGACGCACAGTTACTGCTGATAATTGACATCAATTAACACATTTAAGTGACATGATATGCAGATGCATCGGACATTATTGCCATTTAATTCGCCGATGTAAACATCACATTTTTAAGCATAATTTTACGACACCTGTCACTATTTTATCAGCGAGTGTAAAAAGATTACACCCGGAATTGCTCTTACCATATTTGACAATAATTAAATATACACGCAACCTCACACAGACCGTTTAAATTTACTTGCATATAAATTAAAAAAAAAAATACACACAGAAGCACAAGTAAATGGTTTGATAGCTGTTTGATAGTAAAAATGAAATTTGTTAAAGAACTTATTGACCCACATGAGACCAATTTTGGACAAGTCGAAAAACAGCAGTAAACTTTGTCATAAACGTCGGTACGTAAATTATGCGGTAAACTACAAATTTGAAAATTTTGTTTTACAATGCCTGTTGCAATAACGGATGAATAACAATCTAAAAATGATCATTGAATATTTAATTTAATATAATCAAAATCGACAACAACTAGAATTTTAAGTGTTTCTGCAGGAAACAGACAAATTTTCATTTGTCACATATTTTCGCGATGCCGATTTTTACGATGAAAAAAATAGTTACCAAAAGGAAAATTTGTTTTGTTAAAATGTGCCCAATAGCACTTAAAATGTAGTTTATTAATGAAAATTCCTTAAGGTATTGTTTACATTAATTTTGATTACGAATTTTGCCAGTATATGTTGTACAATGAAAATTTTCTTAAGGGAGCGGGGTGTGTAGAGTTAATCAGGAAGAAAACATTATAATGGTCTGATGATAGAGGGTTTTAGAATTTATGCTTCAAATATCACTATCAATAGATATGTAAAACTCCTTTTTATAGATCAAATCAATGTGCTAAGCCCTTTTTCACTTCTCCTTATGTCGTCAAACTTCTCCCTGATAGGAGCTGAGGGAGAAGTCACTTCTCCCTAAAATTTTGGTCTAGCTAGAGCCCTGGTGTTCACTAGCTATGAAATCCTGAGGGTTATTTTGACAAAGTTTTACCGACTACAAGGGCAAATCCCCATGATTTTAACAAAATTTGACCCTCAAGCTAAAATCCTGATGGTCAAATCAGGCCTTTTGGAAATTTGAATGGTCAAAGAGTCATTTCAAGGGTCAAATGGACACCCTGAAGTGCCTTCTAATATTGACTGAATCTCTAGGCATGTACTATTTTTTTGTAGGTTCCTAAGTATCTCTCTGAGAAATGGAAGAAAACATCTGGGAAGAGTGAAGTTGGTCGGTTGAAGATCACAAGATCCAAGTAATTATGCTACAGTTAATTCTTATAATTTTACAATTTAATGTTCTTAGTCAATAATACTCAGTATCGATTGAACACGCTGCAAATTGGAATTTAGATGATCTTAAGTTTAACTTGTACCAATGGATTCATAATTTACACACTAGCATGTCCATGACCATTGCAAGTAACATAACTTGCAACATTTACTTTATATGAGTTGTTTCCCTTTTTCACACTTTGAAAGTTTGTATGGTTTACCTAGCTATTTAAATATATAATTAGTTTTATTTGACTAATGGCTTCATACAGAGATTTTTTCCAGGATTTTGGGAACATGACCCATACCCATGGAATTGGAAATTTCAGCGGTGTTTTGTTAAAAATTGGGAAAAAATGCATGACTGAAATTTTACATGGATTAAATGGTTGCAAAAAATTTCTGTCTAGGATGGCATCTTCAAACATTTAAGAACTATTACAGTGAAAAAGCCCTTATTTTCAAAGATTTTAGAATTTTTATTTAAATTTTTTTATTTGTACCTTTCAATTGGGAATTTTTTCCTGTGGATTGGGAAAATAATATTTACTATTTTCAATTACGAAGGAATATGACACAATAATGGCTATAAAATAAGCCAAAAATAATCTTTGTCATACTATTCACAATTCAAAATAAAATACATATAATAGAAGTGTGGCATCTTGTTGGCTGTGAAAGACATCTGCGTCTTCTTCAGTTATTTTTTCAACTACCCTTAGTTATTACTGCCAAAATGTGTAATGAACTGGCTTTCCTTTGAGTTTGGATCAACTCTTGGACTCAAAAGCAACATCTAAATTCTAAAAAAATTCAGTCAATAGTTACATGGTTACAGGGCTTTGTCTGATATAGGTAAGTCATTTAATGAAATGTTAATTGCAATATTTTATTTTTCATCATATTTTTCTCTGTAAAGTTCCTGGGTAAGACTCCACATGGACTTGATTGAAACACCTACCATACTCTTCTTAGTTTGGCAGTCCTGGACTTCTAGTGTTAGCCTTGTCGTTATCATTGGCATTAGAGAGATGATTATGTAACTGTTTAGCTTGTTGTTTCAGGGTTCCTAACACGATGCCAGAAGTGACCTTCTCATTGAATGAATCACAGGTGAAACAAGAACTACCTGGTCAGCTAAGTGCAACACCTACAGATCACAAGTTTCGCTTGACCGGTGTTGGAAATCAAAATCTTGTTGTATTCTCTGAAGATAGAGGTAAGAAGTGTATTGAATATTTATATTTATTACCTGATACCTTATATAAATGTCATTTGGCAGGGATTTTTTTTTGCTTATTTTATAGCCGTTATTGGGTCATATGCCCATTTGAAAATAGTATATTATTTTCCCAATCCACAGGAAAAAACTCCCAATTGAAAGTTACAAAATAAAATATTGAATAACAAAATCTAAAATCTTTGAACATAAGGGCTTCTTCACTGTAATGGTGCTTAAATGTTTGATGGTACCATCCTAGGCAGTGATTCTTTGCATTCATTTAAACACTGCAAAATTTAAGTCACGCATTTTTCCCCAATTTTTAACAAAACATCGCTGAAATTCCCAATGCAATGGGTATGGGTCATGTTCCCAAAATCCTGGAAAAAAAACCTGTTTGGTATTTTTTACTGTTTTCTGAAATTCTTAAAATGTCCACGTTTGCGAACTGTTGACTGGTCAATAGTTGGAACTGTTTTCCTCGCATGCTCTGACGTAATGTAGAGGGTTCCCCCTAGGAGTGTCATAAACCAGACGTGACGTGACAGAGTTAAAAGATTGTTAAATTCAGAAAGTTTAATTATTAACATATTTGAAAAACTATTTTCTTGTTCCTTTTTTCTTTTGCAAGTACTGTTAAAACAGTAATTGATCAGGTAATAAAAACGGTATTTCATATTATTTTGTATTTAAGATATTAGTTTATAGTAACAAGTATCTTAAAATGAGAGTGATTTTGCTATATTCTGTGAAAATTTTCATAATTATTCTTTTTCTTTGAGACCACTTGTTTTTAAAGGCCATGTTCAGTCACTCCTGATGACATTTATTCACAGGTTTTGACTGTATTTTGCTATTTTGAAATTTGTTCTGTAGATTTAATGTACATATACAATAAGTCACATTTTTGTAAGAAGCTAATTTGGGTATTGGATATGCACTTAACATTTGTTTCTAGAATCATGAATGATAGATATATGATAGATAAAACAGTCATTTAAGAAAAAATAAGGAATACTCGTATAACAGTATTTTTATTTTCTACATTTAAAAAAGAACAATTCTTGAATTGAAAGCTTTAAAAATATTTTCAGTGACTTCACCAGGTCCATCAGCAGAGGAAATCACAGGTTAGCTTTATTATGCTCACTCTCATTTAAAAAGCAGAAGTATAAAAGTCCTTTTCCAGTTTCACTAGACATTCAGTATTTTAGCCCCTGGTGTAATAAAACTGTAATGATAAACTGAAAACTTGGTGTTAAACAAGAAATACAATGTACCATACTTTCAAAAATATTTTCTGTTTCTACACATCATAATATTTGTTATAAATTCTATATATTCTTTTCATTAATTGAGAAATTCCTTTATTTCACATTCTCTAATGTAAGTCAATTTTGATTTCAGAAAAGATTGCTATAGAAGGAAAAGTTATACAGCGAGCGGAGTGTAGACCTGTGGCTATTGCCGACTTGAGTTACCTCAAATTGAAAAAGTATGTCTTCAATTCTTAACATGCTAAAATTGTTTAATGTCTAATGAGTTTGGAACTCTTCAGTGAAAGTTTTAGGGATTTTAAATATCAAGTACCACCAGCATAGAGCCTGATCAGACTGGCTGGGCTCTATAATAATAATAATGATAATAATAATAATAATAATAATATCTTTATTTAAGAAGGTTACACATTAAGAACATACAATAGCAATCATAAATATCTTATTTCCAATGTGGTCTTCTGAAATAGAAAACAACAACAACAACAGAACATGCACTGTCGTGACCAAATATATTTTGTTTAAACAAAATCAGACTACACCAGTGTTTATTCTAGGAATTGAAAAATAGGGGTGATTTTCCCCCCTCTATTTCAAAAAAGGGGGCGATTTTCAAAATCAAGGGGTGCCAAAATAAACTGCCAATGTTAAATCGTCTGCATTAAGTTTACACTGAGGCGTTATTTATTTAAGGCAGCAGAAGTTGTCCCCCCTTAATTTTTTTAAACGAAAACAGATTATTACAGAACTGCCGCGATTGATTATAAAGGGATTGACAATACAAACAATCGACCTATCTTTCACACGTCTAGATTGTAGCCAAGCTAGGAATTGCCTCGTTTTTTCTTGATTATTTACTACACTAAAATGGCGCCCAAACTGTCAGACCGAGCACACTAGTTCCGGTTGGTACGGAACATTCTGTTAAATTTCCGTCAACTCACGTAACCAGTACCATACGGTACTAAATTACTATAATTAGCTTACAGTTAACTCCCTTCGGTTTCCGATGTAAATGTAAACAAAACAACCAAATATAATGCGGGATGGAAGTTTTACGATTTTATTAACTTTTTTTATAGATGCGCGATTTTCACGCACATGATTTTGAATTGTGCGCGATCTGTGAAATACTAGCGTGAATCGCGCAATCGCGCGTCCTAGAATAGACACTGCTACACTGAGGTGTTATCTGGCTTTGTTCTATTCCGATGGCATAGACAAGTTGTATAATAACCTTAACCAATCAGAGATAAACCTTTGTAAAAGACTACCTTTGAATAAAGACAACATTGTAACTAAAGGCCTTTCATTGAAAAAAATGAATAAAGTAACCTCCAAGTAAAGAACACGTGTGTATAAAGACCATGATTTGTCTCTCCTTGGGTGGCCTATGTTCTCACAGGTTTGACTGTATTAGTTTCTGGAAACTTTTAAGTTCATGGTTTGATGACGGCTAGAAAAACATGTCAGTTTATACAATGTATTTATATTTTTATTTGATTCCAGACTACAAGTGGTTTCAAGCAATAAACCGAAAAGGGAAATTAAAAAGATTGGAAAAGTTGTTCCAAACAAACCCATCAGCCATCATGCAACTGAGGTATTTACTTATTTTCTAGGAATATTGCTTTGATGTTATGTACATATCAAATGGATAAATATGTGGATATAGATATATATGAAAGTAAATTTGTTGAATTTTAGCATCAGTCAGGGTTTCTGCTAGGATTTTTTATCTAGGGGTCCCGGGGACTCATGTTCCTAAAATATGAGGGTCCCATGTAATATTTAGAGGGTCCCAATCATGAATAAGTTTAAAAGATAGGTATTATTTATAGATATTGTCTAGCTTTTTTCATTAAAACTTCGGGATTTTTTTGCCGCAGCCGACATCTTTATAACATGCCTAGCAACGAGGTAGACTGCTACACATTTCGAATGTAGTTCTAAATTCAATCATGCGCCGTTTTATTCCGCATTGAACAGTTTTTCCATTGAAAGAAAGATAACTCTGTTGTATACAATATAGAACCCATCTACAAATTTACACAATTTCCTTTTAAAAATGGAAAGATCTTTCAAAACAGGATTTACGGATTTGCGTCCCTGAGGACGCAGGCAATAAGTTATTGCGGGTCCTTAGTTTATATTTTAGCGTCAAGGACGCAGGAAATGTGCGTCAATGGAAACCCTGATCAGTTTCAGAAAAAGTCAAGCTATTATGGTTGTTAAGTCATTAATGTTGGTGAAGAAGCTGTTGTCATGCATAAACTTATCTAGCCCATTTCTTTTAAAGGTATAAGTTTGAAACTCTGACAACTTACTTAACTGGACAACATTTTAAAGTTGTAACTCGGCATCTGACACCTGTTGCTGTGAATATTATTTTAACTGGCTGTGTTATAATTGACTGTGTTTTAATTGATTGAGTGTAAAAATTGATTGTGTGTTAATTATATTAATTGTTAATGTTGAAATTATTTGAGTAGTCATTGTTTTGATTTTGTTGTTTTGATTGTGACTGTGTTTTTAATTGATTGTATAATTGATAAAATGAAGTTAAATGATTGAGTTTAAATTGTTTTTGATGATAATAATTGAATTATTTGTGCAGTAATTGTTCTGTTTGTTTTCATTTTTAGCTCATCTGTCACAAAGTGACAGGGTGAGCTTTTGTGATCGCTTTTCGTCCGGCGTCCGTCCGGCGTCCGTCTGTAAACTTTTACTTTAAATGACATCTCCTCATAAACCACTAAGCCAATTTTATCCAAACTTCACAGGAATGTTCCTTTGATGGTCACCTTTAGAAATTGTTCAAAGAATTTAATTCCATGCAGAACTCTGGTTGCCATGGCAACCGAAAGAAAAAACTTAAAATATCTTCTTTTAAAAAACCATAAGAGCTAGAGCTTAGATATTTGGCATGAAACATCTTCTAGTGAGTGTCTACCAAGTTTGTTCAAATAAAAGCCCTGGGGTCAAAATTGGCCCCGCCCCGGGGGTCATTGATTTTCCCTATATGCATATAGTAAAAACTTAAAAAATCTTCTTTTAAAGAACCCAAAGAGCTAGAGCTAAGATATTTAGCATGAAATATGTTCTAATGGGTGTCTACCAAGTTTGTTCAAATAAAAGCCCTGGGGTCAAAATTGGCCCCGCCCCGGGGGGTCATTGATTTCCAATATGCATATAGTAAAAACTTAAAAAACTTCTTTTAAAGAACCCAAAGAGCTATGGCTAAGATATTGAGCATCAAACATGTTCTAATAGGTGTCTACCAAGTTTGTTCAAATAAAAGCCCATGGGTCAAAATTGGCCCCGCCCCAGGGGGTCATTGATTTTCCCTATATGCATATTGTAAAAACTTAAAAAATCTTCTTTTAAAGAACCAAAAGAGTTAGAGCTAAGATATTTAGCATGAAACATGTTCTAATAAGTGTCTGCCAAGTTTGTTCAAATAAAAGCCCTGGGGTCAAAATTGGCCCCGCCCCGGGGGGTCATTGATTTTCCCTATATGCATATAGTAAAAACTTAACAATCTTCTTTTAAAGAACTCAAAGAGCTATGGCTAAGATATTTAGCATCAAACATGTTCTAATAGGTGTCTACCAAGTTTGTTCAAATAAAAGCCCTGGGGTCAAAATTGGCACCGCCCCGGGGTCGTTGATTTTCCTTATATGTGTATAGCAAAAACTTAAAAAATCTTCTTTGAAAAAACCCAAATAGCTAGAGTTAAGATAATAAGCATGAAACATCTTTTAGTGAGTGTCTACAAAGTTTGTTCAAATAAAAGACCTGGGGTCAAAATTGGCCCCGCCCCGGGGGTCATTGATTTTCCTTATATGTGTATAGCAAAAACTTAAAAAATCTTCTTTGAAAAAACCCAAATAGCTAGAGTTAAGATATTAAGCATGAAACATCTTTTAGTGAGTGTCTACAAAGTTTGTTCAAATAAAAGACCTGGGTCAAAATTGGCCCCGCCCCGGGGGTCATTGATTTTCCTTATATGTGTATAGCAAAAAACTTAAAATCTTCTTTTGAAAAAACCCAAATAGCTAGAGTTTAGATATTAAGCATGAAACATCTTCTAGTAAGTGTCTTCAAAGTTTGTTCAAATAAAAGCCCTGGCCCGGCCCCAGGGGTGTCATTGTTTTTAACTATATGTGTATAGTAAAAACTTAAAAAAAAATCTTCTTTTAAAAAGCCCAATGAGCTAGAGCTTAGATGTTTAGCATGAAACATCTTCTTATACGTGTCTACCAAGTTTGTGCAAATAAAAGCCCTTGTGTTAAATTGGCCCTGCAACATTGGGGGGGGGGGGCCTATATACAGGTGAGCGACCTCAGGGCCATCATGGCCCTCTTGATTATTGTGACTATGTTTTACTAGGTTGCCCATTGTGACTTTGTTTTACTAGGTTGCCCATTGTGACTTTGTTTTACTAGGTTGCCCATTGTGACTTTGTTTTACTAGGTTGTCCATTGTGACTTTGTTTTACTAGGTTGCCCATTGTGACTTTGTTTTACTAGGTTGCCAATTGTGACTTTGTTTTACTAGATTGCCCATTGTGACTTTGTTTTACTAGGTTGCTCATTGTGACTTTGTTTTACTAGGTTGCTCATTGTGACTTTGTTTTACTAGGTTGCCCATTGTGACTTTGTTTTACTAGGTTGCTCATTGTGACTTTGTTTTACTAGGTTGCCCATTGTGACTTTGTTTTACTAGGTTGCCCATTGTGACTTTGTTTTACTAGGTTGCCCATTGTGACTATGTTTTACTAGGTTGCCCATTGTGACTTTGTTTTACTAGGTTGCCCATTGTGACTTTGTTTTACTAGGTTGCCCATTGTGACTTTGTTTTACTAGGCTGCCCATTGTGACTTTGTTTTACTAGGTTGCTCATTGTGACTTTGTTTTACTAGGTTGCTCATTGTGACTTTGTTTTACTAGGTTGCTCATTGTGACTTTGTTTTACTAGGTTGCCTATTGTGACTTTGTTTTACTAGGTTGCCCATCAGAAGAAGATGAAAGAGGAAGGCAAGAGAATACGTCAAGATAAAGATCAAGTTATGGATAAATTATTTGAGATATTTGAAAAACATCAATATTACAATATACAAGATCTTGTCAGGCTTACTAGTCAACCTATTGTAAGTACAGTTTCACTTTTTGTCCCCCGCCTTTTCAAAGAAAAAGGGGGATATAGAAATAGGCTCCGTCCGTCCGTCTGTCCGCTCTCACAGGACAGTAATAATGTGGCTTGAGAGACAGTAGGTAACTGTTCTTTCTCTTTGATGTCATTCATTCTGTAATACTTTTATGTGGCTATTTTCTTTTGTGTCGCTAAAAAGAACAATAGAGAGAACAATAGAGTAGCCACATAATTACTGTCTAGTTAGAACGTCCGTCTGTCTGCCCGTCCGTCACACTTTCGTGTCCGGTCCATAACTTTGTCATTTATCAAAAGAATTTGAAATAACCTGGCGCAAATGTTTGTTATAATAAGACGATGTGTCATGCGCAACAACTAGACCCCTACCTCCAGGGTCAAGGTCGCACTTGCTCATTGTCTATTTGAGGGTATATGTCGTGTCCGGTCCATAACTTTTTATCTTTGAAGGGATTTTTAGCTCACCTGACCACGAAGTGGTCATGGTGAGGTATAGTGATTGGGCTATGTCCGGCGTCCGTCGTCGTGCGTCGTCAACAATTGGGTTGTTAACAGTCTAGCAGTCACAGTTTTGATCGGATCATCATCAAACTTTGTCAGAATGTCTGTCTCAATGAAATACAGATCGAGTTCGAAGATGGGTTATCTCGGGTCAAAAACTAGGTCACAGGAGCTAAAAATAGAAAAAGCTTGTTAACACTCTAGAGGCTGCAGTTTTCATCCAAACATTCTGGAAATTTGTCAGAAAGGTTGTTTTGATGATATCTAGGTCAAGTTCGAAGATGGGTCATCTCCGGTCAAAAACTAGGTCACAGGAGCTAAAAATAGAAAAAGCTTGTTAACACTCTAACAATTGGGTTGTTAACAGTCTAGCAGTCACAGTCTTGATTGGATCACCATCAAACTTTGTCAGAATGTTTGTCTCAATGAAATACAGATCGAAGATGGGTTATCTCGGGTCAAAAACTAGGTCACAGGAGCTAAAAATAGAAAAAAACTTGTTAACACTCTAGAGGCTATAGTTTTTATCCAAATATTCTGGAAATTTGTCAGGAAGGTTGCTTTGATGATATCTAGGTCAAGTTCGAAGATGGGTCATCTCCGGTCAAAAACTAGGTCACAGGAGCTAAAAATAGAAAAAGCTTGTTAACACTCTAACAATTGGGTTGTTAGCAGTCTAGCAGTCACAGTTTTGATTGGATCATCATCAAACTTTGTCAGAATGTTTGTCTCAATGAAATACAGATCAAGTTCGAAGATGGGTTATCTCGGGTCATAAACTAGGTCACAGGAGCTAAAAATAGAAAAAGCTTGTTAACACTCTAGAGGCTGCAGTTTTCATCCAAACATTCTGCAAATTTGTCAGGAAGGTTGTTTAGATGATATCTAGGTCAAGTTCGAAGATGAGTCATCTTCGGTCAAAAACTAGGTCACAGGAGCTAAAAATAGAAAAAGCTTGTTAACACTCTAGTGGCTGCAGTTTTCATCCAAATATTCTGGAAATTTGTCAGGAAGGTTGTTTTGATGATATCTAGGTCAAGTTCGAAGATGGGTCATCTCCGATCAAAAACTAGGTCACAGGAGCTAAAAATAGAAAAAGCTTGTTAACACTCTAGTGGCTGCAGTTTTCATCCAAATATTCTGGAAATTTGTCAGGAAGGTTGTTTTGATGATTTCTAGGTCAAGTTCGAAGATGGGTCATCTTCGGTCAAAAACTAGGTCACAGGAGCTAAAAATAAAAAAAGCTTGTTAACACTCTAGGGGCTGCAGTTTTCATCCAAATATTCTGGAAATTTGTCAGGAAGGTTGTTTAAATGATATCTAAGTTAAGTTCGAAGATGGGTCATCTCCGGTCAAAAACTAGGTCACAGGAGCTAAAAATAGAAAAAGCTTGTTAACACTCTAGTGGCTGCAGTTTTCATCCAAATATTCTGGAAATTTGTCAGGAAGGTTGTTTTGATGATATCTAGGCCAAGTTCGAAGATGGGTCATCTCCGGTCAAAAACTAGGTCACAGGAGCTAAAAATAGAAAAAGCTTGTTAACACTCTAGTGGCTGCAGTTTTCATCCAAATATTCTGGAAATTTGTCAGGAAGGTTGTTTAGATGATATCTAGGTCAAGTTCGAAGATGGGTCATCTCCGGTCAAAAACTAGGTCACAGGAGCTAAAAATAGAAAAAGCTTGTTAACACTCTAGGGGCTGCAGTTTTCATCCAAATATTCTGGAAATTTGCCAGGAAGGTTGTTTAGATGATATCTAAGTAACGTTCGAAGATGGGTCATCTCCGGTCAAAAATTATGTCACAGGAGCTAAAAATAGAAAAAGCTTGTTAACACTCTAGTGACTGCAGTTTTCATCCAAATATTCTGGAAATTTGTCAGGAAGGTTGTTTTGATGATATCTAGGTCAAGTTCGAAGATGGGTCATGTCCGGTCAAAAACTAGGTCACAGGAGCTAAAAATAGAAAAAGCTTGTTAACACTCTAGTGGCTGCAGTTTTCATCCAAATATTCTGGAAATTTGTCAGGAAAGTTGTTTTGATGATTTCTAGGTCAAGTCCGAAGATGGGTCATCTCCGGTCAAAAACTAGGTCACAGGAGCTAAATATAGAAAAAGCTTGTTAACACTCTAGTGGCTGCAGTTTTCATCCAAACATTCTGGAAATTTGTCAGGAAGATTGTTTTGATGATTTCTAGGTCGAGTTCGAAGATGGGTCATCTCAGGTCTCATGTCCAATCAAAAACTAGGCCACAGGAGCTAAAAATAGAAAAATCTTTTTAACACTCTAGTGGCTGCAGTTTTGATCCAAATTTCCTGGAAATTGGTCAGGAAGGTTGTTTTGATGATTTCTAGGTCAAGTTTGAATATGGGTCGTGTCCGGTCAAAAATTAGGTCACATTGCCAAAATATGGAAAAATCTTTATAACACACTAGAGGTCACATGTTTGACTCAGTTTTCATCAAACTTGGCCATGATGCTTGTTTAAGACATTGCTTGGATGCGGTTGTGTCAGGTGAGCGATCCAGGGCCATCATGGCCCTCTTGTTTAAATACTTGCCACAAATAGTCACTATAATAAGACGATGTGTCATGCACAACAACCTGCACCCCTACCTCCAAGGTCAAGGTCACACTTAGAGGTCAAAGGTTAACAGAGTCTGTTATATGGTATATTTTGTGTCCCGTCCATAACTTCTTCATAGATCAAGGGATTTTGAAAATGTTTTACTGGGCCTAAAATGTGTGCAACTGGTGATTTAAACTAAACTTTACAGAAATGTCATTGTTAAGTGCCCTAGTGAACATTTAGGTCATATTGTTTGGAGTTTTATGTTTTACAACTGGCAGATATTTAAAAAGAACATTATAAGTGTGTGAAGTTTCAACTCCTTCCCTCCAGTAGTTTAAGAGATATCATTTTGCATGGAAGTATGAATAGCAACACTGACGCCTGGTTGAGTACAACAGCTCTCCTAATTCTTCAAATTGTTATGCCAATAAATACAAAGAAATGCTAAATATCATGAATTCTGCTCTCTTGACTATTCAAGACATATCCCCATATTTCAGAATGATGTTAAAAAGCTAGCTAGGCTTGTCTTTTTCTATCTTTTTGGTTCAGGTCATAAAAGTTATATACAAAAAAAAACAGTTTATTATTGAAGTGCTCAGTAGGTTCATGAAAGTATTTGCCATGTCTGTAAAAATTCGTTCCCAATAAACAAACAAAAAAAATTTGCAATTAAGATTCAAAGACCAAAGGTCTATAATTTTGTGAAGATAATATGAAAATTTCTTCTTAATACCTATATAGTGAATGTGCTTTAAATAGAAGTTACAAAAAGAAAAAGAAAATAAAATAAAAAACTGTTACAAACATTCCATACTGGGAACTTAAAAGCCATTGATTATTTATGATGTCCTTAAAATAAATCAGAATATATCTGTCACTGTTATTCTTTTGTCATTTCAAGGGAGGTAACACTGAAAATATTATATTTCTTGTGATACAGATTTACCTCCCTTGCAGTGTTGTTTTTTCCTGTGATTTATTGATTTTTGATCAGATCACATGTTTGTCATTGTTATCTACATCATCACATGACTGTTCCCTTGTGTATATTGTTACAATAGGAACAGGATTTTCTACAGGAACTTGCCACTTAACTTCCTGCTTATCAGTTCACAAATATTTTACATGCTACCTTATTTTGTAGTTTAAGTGTGAGATAGCAAAATTCAGTGTCTGTATTGCAGCCATTTTAAGCTTGGTTTATAGTTTGTATTTAGTGAAGCGATTTTTTGTGTGCATGAAATAGAGGCCTTTTTCCAATGTACAAAACATAAAAATGGGAAGATTCCCCTTATTTTGCATAATAATAATGAAATTACCATCTAAATATGTGTACATGTATTATCTCCCAATCAGACCATTTGAGCCGCGTCACGACCAGTGCCTTTGCGACCAGCATGGATCCAGACCAGCCTGCTTATCCGCACAGTCTGATCAGGATGCATGCTGTTCGCTTACAAACTCTATAACAAGTAGAGAAACTGATAGCAAACAGCATGGATCCTGATCAGACTGCGCGGATGCGCAGGCTGGTCTGGATCCATGCTGGTCGCAAACCCATTATGTTGGTTTTGTCATGACACGGCTCATTTACTTATAGTATGGGCTTTGTAATATAGACTCTAGCATTGGAAGATAGTTCTTTATTTAATTTGTTTACTTCACAATATTTTACTTTAAAACACGTTTTCAAAATTTTCGTGAAAAATAGCATGAATTTGGAGGCATGCTGCTTTAAATTCATACAGATTGCATTATCTAGATCAATTGCTTAAAAAATTTTATTGAACATTTTTTATAGAAATGACAAAAAATGTCTTCATTTTACACATGCTTTCTATTTTGGTTCTTCAAATACGTATTCTACCAAATACAGTCAGGGCAAATATTATAAGCTTTTTATGTATTACTACATTATTAAGGATAATTACTGGCCCTGGCCTGAAAAAGCATGTTTGTCAGGCGTCACATTGGTATTTTCTCAAATACCACCTTCGTGGTCGAGGGGTTAGAGTTGTTGACTTCTAATCCAGTTACCTCTCTTGCGTGGGTTCGATCCCTTGGGAGATGCTTTGGTAGTTTGGCACGGAGGAAGGTAGTCTAGTACTTGTGTAACTCTCCAGGAACGATGGTTAGGAAACTACCCGCCTATATGACTGAAATACTGTTGGGAAAAGGTGTAAAATGAAACAAACAAACAAACAATCAAATAATGATGTCAAGTGACAAAAATATACCAAAAGTAGATTTTATGGGAAATTGCCGAAAGTAGCAAGAGTAGCTTTGCATTTATATATTATTGCGTGTTACTAGGCCCCATAATTTAAGCATTTTTTAGCTCACCTGAGCTTGCTCAGGGTGAGCTTTTAGGATCGGTGAATGTCCGTCGTCCGTCCGGCCGTCCACAATTGCTTGTGAACACTCTAGCGGTCGCATTTTTGCCTCAATCATCATCAAACTTGGTCAGGATGCTTATCTAGTTGAAAGCTCGGATGAGTTCGAACATGGGTCATCTCGGATGAAAAACTAGGTCACAAGAGCTAAAAATAGAAAAACCTTGTGAACACTCTAGAGGTCACATTTTTGACCCAATCATCATCAAACTTGGTCAGGATGTTTGTCTAGGTGATAGCTCGGATGAGTTCGAACATGGGTCATCTCGGATGAAAAAGTAGGTCACAGGAGCTATAAATAGAAAAACCTTGTGAACACTCTAGTGGTCACATTTTTGACCCAATCATCATCAAACTTTGTCAGGATGCTTGTTTAGATAATAGCTCGGATGAGTTCGAATATGGGTCATCTCGGATGAAAAACAAAGTCACCGGAGCTATAAATAGAAAAACCTTGTTAACACTCTAGCGGTCACATTTTTGCATCAATCATCATCAAACTTGGTCAGGATGCTTATCTAGTTGATAGCTTGGATGAGTTCGAACATGGGTCATCTCGGATGAAAAAGTAGGTCACCGGAGCTAAAAATAGAAAAACCTTGTTAACACTTTAGCGGTCACATTTTTGCATCAATCATCATCAAACTTGATCAAGATGCTTGTCTAGGTGATAGCTCGGATGAGTTCGAACATGGGTCATCTCGGATGAAAAACTAGGTCACAGGAGCTAAAATAGAAAAACCTTGTTAACACTCTAGTTGTCACAATTTTGACTCAATTGTCATCAAACTTGATCAGGAAACTTGTCTAGGTCATTGCTGGGAATAAATCGAACATGGGACATCTCGGATGAAAAACTAGGTCACAGGAGCTAAAAATAGAAAAACCTTGTTAACACTCTAGTGGCTACTGTTGTGATCCAAATATTCTGTTAATTGGTCTGAAAGTTTGTTTTGATGATTTCTAAGTCAAGATCGAACATGGGTCATCTTGGATGAAAAACTAGGTCACACCGCCCAAATATGGAAAAACCTTGTTAACATTCTAGTGGTCACATTTTCGACTCAATTATCATCAAACTTGGTCAGGATGCTTGTCTAGGTAATTGCTTGGATGAATTCGAAATCGCATGTGAAACTAGGTCACCGGAGCTAAAAATAGAAAAATCTTGTTAACACTCTAGTTGCTACTGTTTTGATCCAAGTATCCTGGAAATTGGTCTGAAAGTTTGTTTTGATGATTTCTAGGTCAAGTTTGAATATGTGTCACCTGAGTAAAAAACTAGGTCGCACTGCTCAAATATGGATAATCCTTGTTAACACTGTAGTGGTCACATTTTTGACTCACCTGTCATGAGACTTGGTCAGAATGCTTGTCTAAGTAATTGTTTGGATGAGTTTGATAATTCAGGTGAGCCATCTAGGGCCATCATGGCCCTCTTGTTTATGATATAAACCCAGCTGGTAGTTTCTTGGAATAATAGTATTGTTAAAATAATGTTTAAAGAAGTGAATAATGAAAGTATGAAACCCAGGAAGTGGTTTTACTATTGTTCACATTGTTTTTTATAAATATATAGACTTTGACCATATAATACTACTTTAGTTAAGTACGTGATTGTTTATTTTGCTGAATCAACAGAATTAGAGTGTGATAATTAGTCATTTTGCATCATAGCTTAATAGAAGAATGCCTCTCAAACATTTTCTAGTTATTTAACAATAGTGATTCATTTTTTACACTTATGTAAACAATAGTTGCTCTCCACTTTTTGAAAGAAGAAGAAGAGCTTAGAATTGTCATGATCAACCAGATGGTGTTCACCTCAGTGTTAGTCAACTGCTTTGGTTAAGTTTTGTTTCATGCTCATTAACTTCAATTCTAACAATGCAATTTCTTTGAAAATTTACTTTCCTAACTGGCCATGCCCATTTTTGGTCAAAAGGTTGAGGTTTACCATGCTCCTCTGAGAAAAATGTAGCGTACTGCTTCTTGGACAGCTCTTGTTTTACCCTTATGTAAATCTTTATTCAATGTGTAAAAGTGGTTTGATATAGAGAGATGAGTTCATTTATGTTTTATTTACATTAGTCTTAATGTGAACATTTGAAGATTCTCACTGGCACACTGTTGGCTCCTTTCATCTATGTTATATATCATTTTAAAACAACTTCATGCATATGGTAGACTATAAATTTTCTTATTGAAATGCTTGTTTAAAATGTTATAAAGAATAGTAAAAAAAAATCAAGAAACCCAAATTGATTACTCTCCTGTAAAACCAAATGAATTTTGTTTTCTAAATTGACGACCAGAACTTAATCAAACAAAGCTGCTTGAAAACCAAAAGGAATTGAGCCTTTGCCACCAGTAGAGAGGCAGGTCAGCCTGTACAATGTTGTACTGTTTAACTGAGCTTTATACTAATGGTAGCTTAATTTTAAGCTTGTCTGTTTTGAAGAAAAGTTGAGCTGTTATGATGGTATTGTTGTTGTTACCATGCAAAAACTTCAATATGTAGCCCATAATTCAAACATTTTAAAAAGTATCAACATGAAACTTGGAATACTTACTAATAAGGTGCAATGGGTAGACAAGGATTATGAAATCTATAATTTTAGAGTTATGCCCCTTTTTAATTTAGTATTGGTTGCACTTAACAAATGAGTGTTAATACCAAATGCAATGCTTTTGTTGTATTTTCATATTGACTTCTTAAACTTTTTATAGACAGTAGGGCAATATCATAACCCAAATCATGATCACTGTATGATTTATTGCAAGTTTTTTAAATTCAACTTGTCATTTATGGAAGTTTATGAGTTTACCCACTGTATAATGTCAGGCAAGCTTTATATATACCTGCAGTCTGACCAGACTCTTTGATGCTCATTCCTTTTTTTTTCCTGTTTGATTATTAAATAATGAAATCTTTTTCTGCCGGATAATTTTGATGGCTGTATGGTTTTAGCATGTTATTAAACTGTATAGGTTGATATGTTGAATATTTATCTTTTTCAAAGTATGAGACTTTATATAGACATGATAGTCACCTGCCGATGGGCTTTAACCTGTATTTATTCAAGAGGGCGTGGATTGACTTTGATCAGTTAATATACCCAGTTACTAACCTAGTTAAAAGTGACCGCGGTGATTAATGATTTTAATACACCATATAGTATTACTTTAAAGTTGAATAATTAAAGTGTTATATGTTTAAAGCTAGAGTAAAAATTTATGACATACTTCAGATTGTTGTAAATATCATGAAGGGTGTATTTGGGAATTATCTGCTTGGGGTGAAAAAAATAGGATGACACAAATATCTTCTTGTTATTTGATCAACTGAGTGTCAGTTTGAACATAATTGCAACCCTTTTCTCCTGTAAAGTTTGGATGGTATAAGATGTTCTTTGTCATGGGATTGAATCTTGTATAGTATCTTGGTCATTTATGGTTATAATTTCATGATACTGTTGGCCATTGTACTTCTAGTGCAGTGTCTCAGATGAGATATTTTCAACACTAGTTTAAACTTATTGTATGTCCTTGACTCATTCAGGGCATTGTTGATAATAATCATTAATATGACTTCCAATGGTATTTAGCCTTAAGATATAATTAAGTGTGGACGGTTTAACAGACTTTTTTCCTTATTGTCAGACTGTAAATAAAAAAAAAAATCACTGCCACCAAAACAAAAAAATATTGTTATGTCTGGTTAACAAGTCTGTTATGTTAGACCATTGAGTATCCAAGCCTTACACAAAAAAAATCATTTAATTAAACAGGTTAAGGCCATTAAAAGATTTTAAAACTCAACAAAAATAAAGGAGGCAATGCACTAATATTTCAAAGCATAATTTTTGAAAAAGAAAAAAAATGAAAATGTTTGTTTTTGTGATATTCAAGGATGATAAAAATGACATGTTGTGTGATGAAACATCTTTGATTTTTTTTTGCAGTTTTGCCTTGCTCTCACTATGCATAGCAGTCTGGTCAGAATGTTTTTACACTAGTATGAAGAGAAAAATTGTTGATATAGAGTGACAGTCTAGTTAATTTACTGAAATATCAAATATTAGTTTATGGTATTTGATGTTGATATTTACATTATGGATAAGAGTGTTGAAAGTTTAGCCTCTCAGTTGCCAGGTGTAATCCATCCACCATTTTGTTGTACAAACATGGGAAGACATGACAGGATCCACGTCAAGGACTTCTTTATCTTTAACATGTTGGGTTGTAGGAGTTCATTTAAGTGTTTTAACAGAGTTACCTTTTAACCTTTTCTCCTGTTTATCTCTAATGTTTTTAGAAATGTTTGTGGTTCTATATGCATAATGCCTAATTATGCATTTGGGGAAGGCAGGCATTTTTTCCCTGTTAAAATCTGAAAACTGCTTTTGGGACAATATTGGTATGATAAAAATTCATGTTAAAAATTCAACATGAATTTGTATTGGCTTTGTTTTTAATGAATGAAACTGTGTAATCTTGTGTGACACACAGACTAGCAGGACTGAATGGACCTTTCCGGTTTTTCGTAGCGGAACATTTAGCCACACCTTTTCCATTCATTGCTAGGTCAACTGCTCACAAACAGTATCACAAACATAAGCACGTGCTCTTTTGTGCAAACCAGGTCAACCAGTGACTATGTATTATCTCAGTGTAGTGATTGGATAACAATGTAGCCAATTTACATAAAACTGTAAACACCGGAAAGGTCCATACTCTTAGGGTGCAGTTATGCTCTTAGGGTACAGTTATGCTCTTGGAGTGCAGTTATGCTCTGTGGGTGCAGTAATGATCTGGTTGCAGTTATGCTTTTAAGTTGCAGTTATGCTCTGAGGGTGTGGTTATGCTTTTAGGGTGCAGACAGTTATGCTCTGTGGATGCACTTATACTTTTAAGGTGCAGTTATGCTCTGAGGGTGCAGTTCTGAAGGTGCAGTTATTTTAATCCAAGTATGGTTAATAAATTTAAACCTCTTCAATCTTTTTTCGTAAAAAAAAATTTTCTTATTACAGAAGTTACACTGATTACCTCAAGCATTAATCATAGTGTAACATGGAAAGTTTTTCATGGAAATTGAAAACTGTGACCAAACTTGGACTTTATTGCCAGATTTTCAATGTCAATTTATCTGTACATTATAATTATAATCTAGAGTTTACCATAGCTCTTGAAAATAGATTACCCCTAATAAAAGATTTAAGTGCATGGTGGACGATGGTCATTATAACAGCATTGTTGTCATGGTAACATCTCACTTAAACACAATGGTAATGACTTACATCAATGAGATACTGTCACAGTTGTATTGTGCTTGTGACCTGCCTCTAAGGAAATAAACATTTAATGGGTCATCAATGTAATTGTGTGCAGTTAAGAATGTATACTATAGATAGTGAAATCTTGAGGGGAGATGTAAGATGGTTCCAGACCTTGAATGTAATTATGAAGATGGTAATGATCAAAATTGTTGAAAATTTTGAAAAAAAAAAGTAAATGATAAATAATCCTTTCTTAGCTCTTGCAGCAATTGATATTTACATGTGTGAAAATGTATTATTCATAGCTTGAAAAATTTACATATTGCCTGAATTTTATTATTTAGAATATCATATGTGAATGTGTGAACTTTTCTAGGCACCTGAGGTCTTCATGAATCCTCCACCATTAAAGCTGGAAAGTCACCATTTGACCTATACTGTGTTGATGTGACGTAAAAAAACCACCATAAAAAAGTGCTTTCAATGAAATTTCAAATTTTTTAAATGGAAACCTGAAAAATCCCCTACTATGACCTAAACAGTGGTGGTGCAATACAAGGGAAGAAAATACATGGAAATTTAAGAGAGTACATAATGAGCTGTACATTGTATTTAGATATAATTTATAATATGTTATATTACTAAATATATAGTGTGACTCCATGTGGAAAGATTTGAAAAAAAAAATACATTCAGTTATATCAATAGGAAATTGTAAAAATTGTAAAGATTTTGTTATAGTCCTTTTATACAGGAAGAAATATTATTTTCCAGATTTGAAATAATCCCCTGTTTATAATGAAGGAAGTTTTTGTAATTTATTTTATGCTTTTCAGTGGATTACTGATTTATCCGTGAAAATTATATTTGATAATTTCACAGTGACGTAAAAGCCAACCAAAAAAAAATGTGTATGCTTTTCACTGAAATTTGAGAAATTTGAATGAAACCCTTAAAGTCCTCTATTATGACCTAAACTTAAATACCCGATTTCAGTCAAGGGTAAAAATACAAAGAAATTTAAGAAAGTGTATAATGAGCTGTATTTTGATACATGTATACATGTGCATTTATAATATTGTTATTATAAGTGTGACTAATGATTGTGTCCATGTGGAGAAGTTGTAAAGATTTCAAAAAATGTACTTTCTGTTTACATCAATAAGAAATTGTAAAGATTTTGTAATAGACCTTTTATACAGGAAGAAATATTATTTTCCAGATTTGAAATAATCCCCTGTTTATAATGGAGGAAGTTATTGTAATATACATGCACTAGTTAAGACTGGTAGAATTATAAAGTGCTCTTAACATGTACATATAGGAAGTTAATTAATACATATACATGTATAAATAAATTAGGTTGTCTAAATTAACTTTTAACCTGCTAATTTAAAGCATCTAATTCTTCCCTTGTGGAACAACGCAGACCATGGTCCGAACTGTTCACTATTCAGGTAGTGCATATTTTGTAATTTCCCCTAAAAATGATGAATAGTCTAGCCCAGATTGATAAACAAGTCTATTTAAGATATTTAGTTGGGTAAGATGGTCAAGTTCGTCCAAATTGAAAGATGGACAGGTCTATTTACGATATTTAGTGGGGGTAAGGGTTAATGTTATGAAAGTTGCTATTTCAAAGATGAACAGATGTTAATGATTCAGGAGGACTAATCAGTTTAACAGACAGGATAACAAATTGATGTGATTCATGTTGTCAGAATTTGTCTTTAATGAAAAAGTACACATCTGTTATTGTAATCTTTTCTGGTTATAGATTTAGTTGGGTTTGATAATCTGTATTTTAATATTGCTGGCACATAGTCACATTCATTAATATTTGAATTGCACTTTTGACACAGAAACTTGCTGAGAAGTAAATAAATCTTGTTAATCTTCATTATAGTCTGAGTTATAGCCCCTGGATATGCTATTTATTGTTGTATACCTTGCTGTTGTCAGTTTTAAATGTCCTAGAAAAAAAATATATATTGAAGTTTTAACATAAACTTTTATGATGTTTCTTTAATATCATTATGTCATATTTCTCTTTGGCTATTTATGCATTATAGGGTTATTGTTTCACTGAAAAGCACTTTAATTTCTAAAAAGACTTGTTATGTACCCCATGGGGGTGCTTGCATACATTTTATGTTTAAAAGAATGTATTTAGGGAGTCTGGGGTCTGATCAGGATTCTAATTTTCAACTAGTAAAGCTCTGTAACTAGATTTGTTTAATTGTACAGATTTTGTGACATAAAATTCCATAATCTACTATCATACTTGTTACAACAAAAAATTATCGCTTTGATATTTTCTGACTTTTATTTAGCTTTTGAAATTTGTCAGTTTCCAGATGTTAAATGTTACACTGGGAATATTATTCATTGATAAACTTGGGGTCATGAAAACATGATTCTACTGATGTAAATATCAAATATAAGATATCAGATAGCAAATTTTCAACACCACTGGGGCTGTTTCTAATATGTTAGTAGGCCAAAGTGAGTGATTTATGAATTGGTTTTTGTACCTGATCGTGCTTTAATTTAGATATAAGACTTATTTCTCTCATATCTGTAAGAAAGTCTTTTTACCAAATAGTACAGAAATAGTAAAATATTTTTTTTGCAAATTAAATGAAAAAAAAAATCAACACATAAAAATCAGTATATCTTTACTGCATCTATTATCCCTTAGTCTAGTAGCAGTAAAAGATTAAATTCTACTCATTCAACTAGTGCAGACTATCTATATCTGTTTATGGACTGCACTGTTAACTTATTCATTCAGAAAATATTTAGTTTCAAAATGATAAATTGTTTTAAAATGCTGATTCAGCTGTAAAGATGGACAAGTTCATTAAAGATATATAGCTGGGTTAAAGTAGGGTGCAGATTAGGTCCAGTGCAAATAGCTTATAGTGCTGCAAATGTAATGTTGGCCTTTATGCATGGCAGACTACCAGGCTTAAGACCATAAATGATATTAATTAAAAAAACAGGCCTGGTACAACTTCATTGTCTTTAAAACTGGGCATTTAAGTTTAGGCTGTTTATGTCATTTGGCCGGTTGGTATGCTTAATTTAGACAGAAATTATCATAACGGAAGGATGCCAATATCCAGCAATTTCTACAAACATTATTTTATCACATAAATCACCACTAAGGAGTGTGATATACCCGTTTAATTAAAAAACAATGTTACGCTAGTGTAATAACACTTTAATGTGACGTCATTTGTGTTATACACAAACATAGCGTTAAAGCCCGTTACACTGTCGGCATGCCAAGAAAAATGACTCTTTTTAACTATAAACCGTTCTTTTTAGATATGTGATAAATAGAATATTGTATTTGTATAGATTCAATACTAAATTTATTGAACTTGTTGAATAAAAAAATATTATGCTCGCCAGAGGCTGGCATAATAAGATTTTATTCAATAAATTTAGTATTAAACGAAATTGTCTATATGAGCCTCATCATGACAAAACCAACGTAATGCATTTGCGACCAGCATGGATCCAGACCAGCCTGAGTGTCCATGCAGTCTGATCAGGATCCATGCTGTTCGCTTTCAGTTTCTCTATTTGTAAAAGAGTTTGTAAGCGAACAGCATGGATCCTGATCAGACTGTGCAGATGCGCAGGCTGGTCTGGATCCATGCTGGTCGCAAATGCATGATGTTGGTTTTGTTGTGACGCAGCTCAAATATTTTCTAGTCACTGGAGACAGGAAACCAGGATTATTTTTATTGGCTCTTACATATGTGGATAACCATATGGCATTGAAAGTTGATAAAAACAGAAATTATCTCAATATTTTATCACATATATTCACATCTTATCATTGCACCCATTAGAATAAAATCTGAACTCTCACATTATTCAAAGAATGTTGTATGAATAACTCCAGAACCTTTCCCTGTTTTAGTGGGGGAAAAAATTGCATATCTCTAAGTTCAACATGTTTTTGTCTGGCTAGGGTCTTAACATTTATAATATCTTTTGGAAAAGAAAGGAGCCTAGATTTTTTCCAATTGCGACAGGCAAGCAAGAACTAGCTGTTATTAAAATGCATCAAAATCTTTTGAAGCTTCTTTGAACATCTCTCAAGTTGGCTTTCAGGCACTATACCAGCACTGGCATTGAGATTATATAAGACATTTTTTGAGCTCTGTCTCAAATATCAGAATTATTCACTGGTCTTTGTACATTTTGGCAGATTTCTTTATGGACGATCAGAGTTTGTGCATTATAAGAAGATGTCTTAATAACAGCATGGTTGTGTCATGTGCTGAACCTATGTTTCCTGGGTTGAAAGGCAGATACCCAGCTAGTTACCACTGTGCCTCTTAATCTTTGCATTTGAAATATTATATCTAAGGACTTTTAAGTGTATACATGTATTTAGATATAACTGAAGTGCATTTATATGAAAATTTTATGGATTATGTGAGTGGTGTATAAATACCAAAATCTTTCACAATGTACATGTATAACAATGAACAGTAGATAAGATTTAACTCTTACATTCGTGTTCTTTGAATCTGGAACAATCAGTTTGAAAATTTAAGGATTTTGATATCAAGATTCAATTAAAAATTGAGCCAACAAGGTCAGTAAACAGCTGGTCAGATTGCACAAATGTGTGGCTGGCCAGCTGTGTATTTGTGTGGCAAAGGCTAAATTAGAAAAAAACATTCGTTTTCAGCAGGGTTACGGGTTAAATTAAGACAAATCATCTTTTATACAAATTAAGCATAGTTAACTAAGAGTCAAGAGATTGATATTGTGCATTTTGAATTTTTTTATGTGGTTAATTTATTCCAACTGATAGATATATTCATAAATTAAATCAGCCTCATTTGCATATTACGAGAAAATTTTATGCGTATTTTAAAACAATATTTGAACAACAAAAAATTTACGAGTGTTTAATGAAGTGTGTATGGTACCACACACTGTTTGATTTAATAAGGTTGAGGTATTTATCACCATAACAGCTGGTTCCCTCATTATGCACACCTAATGTATTTCTAATGTAGGTACATTTATTTCTTTTATAATAAAGACATCATTATTATAATGAGTATAAAATAATATCAAAACTGCATGACTGCAGATCACAATGAATTCTGTCT
>NW_026856103.1:0-6242 GCF_026571515.1 Ruditapes philippinarum
GAATTCTGCGCTGGTATCCTAAAAAGTTACATCTGATATTAAACTCATAAAAGTTATCAAAACTTAATTGAAAATGAAATTGTTTTGGGAAAAATATTTGGCATGAACTTTCTTAATTATACATATTAGGAAAATGTCTTAATTACTTCAATGATTTTGCTCTGTAAATGTTTGTAGTTTGTAAAGGAAACCAGGTTTCATTTGTTTAAAGTTCTTTTAAATAAATAAATATTTTTTTATTCTTGCCGCTACAATGTTTGTTTTTTTTTGCCCTCCAAATAAAAAGGAAATAGAAAATAATATTACAAGACTATGTTAACTTACCTTCTTATTTAATCTTCTTTCATGAAGTCTTCTGAACGTTACAAGATGTGATGAATGAATTTGTTTTACAATTCAGCTATTTCACAGAGAATAACTGCAGTCGTCTTCGCCGTAATATATTTATACTTCAAATACTGCAATTTTCCTTTAATCTACTGTAATAATTCATATTTTAATTGCTCATATCCAATGTGTGTCTTATTTTTTGATTTTCTTACATAGATATCGTAAATCATAATTGCCAGCTTGAATGATAGCAAATTGTCCTTTTATTATCAAAATATACTGTATTCTCAATTAATAATGATGAGGAAATAACATTACTTTTATGTCAAGAGAATTTATTTATTGCAAGCAAAATCAAAAGAATTCAAATTAAAAATATTTTATTGTAGCTCAAACTAATGAAAGGGAGGATAATATACAATAAACCATTTAGATTCTGAAGGGTCATTAAAAGAAAAACCATATTAATATCTGTTTGTTTGATTATTCTTAAATCATATATCATTTTCAAAGCAATGCAGCAGTGACATAAATGTCTCCGTGTTTTACCATTATTGTTATAATTCGCTTAATAAATTGTTCACTGAAGAAACAAACGTTCCTGATTCTTCAAGATGATTACAAATCTATAAAATTAGTGGTTACTATTATTGCTTACTGCTTACTTCACAACAACAGGTGATAAGTGCCTTGTGACATCTGTATGAAATTTCCCAGTATTTCTATTCAGTACTGAAGTTTTTCTGGCCCTTTGAAATCATTGATTCCGGCACATTTACAGTAGTGTCGAAGACTACAGATTAAATTTGCGTTCAGCCTAAAATGCTATTTTATCTATTTATCATAAATGTCCTGTTACAGCTTCCAACCATTTACCCTTTTGGCACAAAGCTGAGTCAGTTTTGCTTCTTTTGTGTTTTGACAATTAGTACAGTTAAAGTGATGAAGAAGTTTGTATTGCAGTCCAAATACAACTTTGTTTTCATTTTGCTACCTTTCCGACTATATGTGTCACATTTAGCGTTATTGTTTTGTTGAAAAAATTTTGCTGAGCATTTCGTGGACTGAGTGGAGCGTTGCTCCAACTACCATTTTCCCGTGTTACAAACCGACAGTTTACTTATTTTTGAACGGAATCAGCCGAACAAACAGCATTACGTTTGATGGAACGCACGGAAATAATTTGAAAATGTAGTACTTTAGTTTTAATTTCTTCAAGCTGTTGCACGTTTGCGATTTTAGATTTAAAGCATACTAAAGTATTACATTTTCTCAAAATTTACAATCACATACTATCAGCAATTTTCAACTGACTATATAGAGGAGAGAAAGAGCGCTTGCAGACTCTGTATATACGTGTAGCGCGCACTTGATATAATATAAAAGTTTGATTTACTTTTACACGTTAAGAGCATGTAGAAAAATACCCTCCTCTTACATTTCTCAAAGGATTTCAAACAAATTTTTATTTTTTGTACATTTCTTAAAAAAATCAAATTGTTGCCGTCAAGGGCTCTGTTGTGTACTATCTTATATTTGACGATTTTATCACTTTCTTTTCTTCAAAATTATGGCATTGGTTGTTTGTACATTGGCAGATGGTTTTGTTGCCATTCCCATAGCTTGTTTGTTATTACGTACAGTGTCATTTGTTTAATTGGTTTATAAAACATGTCTAATTGCTTAATGTTTATAACATTGGTGTTTTTATATGAATTCATATTTTATACTTATTGCCTTAACCATAACTAACTGCTTAAGTCAAATGAAAGCTGTTGCTTCCAAAATAAACTTGAAATCAATGCGTTTTTTAACATTCAATTAATTTCTATTAGCAGAGATAATCATCTTGTGAAAATGAAAAAATTAAGTAAATTACATCTTTCAATTAATTGCATAATGCCGGGCAGGTGGCATTATGATGATTGCAATAAGAAATGCGTGCGTTTTCTAAATGAAATCTTGGCCAGAATAATTACATTTTTATCAATTCTAACTAATATTTAAAAAAAAATCCAACTTAAAAACAGCTTTATCTTCTAACATTCTTTCTACACAAATGACGTATTTTGCTAATATATGTTTTTTTATAACTAATAGCAAGATTTTATTATATTTTTAGGACTAATTTTGTCTCAGTATGCAATGATGTATTTAGTTAACACGAAAACATAATGTCACACACACACAATTTAAAGACTTCAACACCATTCCAACCATTCTTTGAGAGTTAATTTATAAAACTGTGTATCATCTCATGATATCAAATTTCAAATGTAATAAACTTTATTTTCTATGAAATATACAAAATAACTAGAAGTTTTGTAACCTTAAACATCTTGATTCTAAGTGATTTTACCTACATCAGAAATTCTTTTTGAAACTAGAAATGTGTCCATAGGACACTGGTGCCCCCACCGCGTCACTGTTCTGTCAATCTTATGACTCTAGGTCAAATATATTTTGAAAACTAAAATTTTTAACTAAGTAAGGGCAAGAACTTTACAAACACTAAATAAATCCACAAGCAAACCCCCAGGGTGCATAAGTACACATGCTGACCAACATTCTTGTAAACTTTCAGGCCTACAAGTGAAATACTTTTTGAGCTATGCATGAATAAGTTGGAATATTGCAAATTTATACTACTGTAAGTCAAGGGCAAGAACTCTAACAAAACTAAAAAAAATTCACATGCAAAGTCCCAGGTTCATAGCTTCACAATGATGTGAGTCATTATTCTTGTAATTAAGTGATGGTGATCATTATTCTTGTAAAATTGGTTGATTCTAACTCAAGCACTCAAGGAACAAATAACTACATAAGGAAACAGTTTTTACTAAGTCAAGGAAATATCTCTACAAATACTGGATAAATCCACAAGCAAAGCCCCAGGTGCAAAACTAAATATGCTTAGCAACCTTCCCGTAAGGTTTAATGACTCTATGTCAAATCCTTTTTGAGTTACATGCAACACAAGTTGAAAATTGCAAAGATTTTCTTAGTCAAGGGCAAAAACTCTAAAAATACTATATAAATCCAGACGAAAATACCCAGGTGAACAACTACACATGCTGATCAATATTCCTGTATATTTTCATGACTCTGTCAAATACTTTTTGAGTTACATACGACACAAGTTGAAAATTGCAAAATTTTATTAAGTCAAGAGCAATTACTCTAAAAATACAAAAAATATCCAGACAAAATACCCAAGTGCACAACTGCACATGCTGATCAACATTCCTGTAAAGTTTCATGACTTTAGGTCAAATTCTTTTTGAACTACGTGCGACACAAAAGAGAACTGACGGAAGGATGGATTGATGGACGGACGGACGGACAAGGGTAAATCTAAGTGCCCGCCACTTATGTGGGGGCACAAAAAGCTTTTAGATTTACGTTCAATGAGGATTTCAGTAACTAAAAGACAAGTTGTTTTCAATTTTAAAAAGGCAGTGATAAATACGAAAATGAATCATATTTATAACAAATCAGCAAAACAACCATGTACTTCTCAAAGAGGCTAATTTTGATACTGTATACTGGACTTATCATTCGCTTTAATAGACAGAAACGCAACTATAATTACAAGTATAAATATACACCCGTAGGATAACATCATTTGTCAGATTAACTTTAAAAATTGCTGTGTCCTTCGTAAAAGTCACTAAGCCATATTATTTTTATTTGTCCAGGTCTACAATTAGAAAATTAAGGGCAGTTCTTAGACATGTCATAGCATATTAACTTTTAGAACGTGTCAAATGTCAAAGACTTACTTAAGCTATCGACACTAAATGAAAAGCTGTATGAACCTTATCAAATTCAGATGGCGAAATCAGCTTTGGTTTAGACTCTCCTATGGCAGTAAATCACCAAAATTGTCCATGAACGCAAACAAAGCTGAAATCTTAATTTTCACTTTTGTTAGGTTTAGAAACGACATGACTGATTTTAATTGTTGATGACCTAAATCGCATTATAATGCTATAAGCAAATAATGCCCAAAGTTGGGGTTACTGTCTAATACTTAATAGTAGTTTTGAAACATACAGGTGACATAAAATCTGCATTACAAGGTTAAGGTGTCAAAAATGTAATTCACATTACTACCAATATGATGAAAGACTGCTATTTTTCAATTTGGCTCGACATATTTTTTTTTTTACTCAGAAACAAATGGAACATTGATTGTGCATTTCGTAGCCCGATTTTAATTGATGAAATTGAAGTGTTTAAACGCTGCTCATGTTTTGGTAACTTTACACAAATACATATTTCAAGAAAAACGATAGAACAGCGAATGATCTGAAATATTGGCAAACAAGATTATGTTCCAGAGCTTCATCAAATTGTTCCAAAAGATGGCTACAAAAGTATTTTCTATAATATTAAAAGACAAGAACATACTGCTTTTTCATTTATTTATTTATTTATTTATTTATTTATTTATTTATTTTCATTATTTATTTATTCATTTATTAACATTTATACATTAGATACAATAACATACAAATGACATACATTTGTATATACTTCTTCAATACTTTTTTAAATTTTATGACATTAAAGGATACATTGTACACAAACTTTACTTGTTTATCATAAAACATTGTGACACATTATTTTATCAAAATGTTCTATAAAAGAAGAAAAAACAAGAAGTATTTAAATAAATAACATTCTTATTTACAATGGATAATACTTTATGTTCCATTTAAAAGAAAGTATATATTTTTTACAAAATAAGGATTTCTTCTATTTTTCTTCTAAAAGTGTTGAGTAGATTTCGGTATATATTAGTGTTAACTGACCTTCTTGTAAATAAAACATCAATTTAACATGATTATCATAAAGTTTCTTCAATAAAGTTTAACCATATCTGACCTAATTAACAATTCATTTCTGATATCTATATACATTTGACGATGTAAAATTGCTTCTAATTCATCAATGAGCTCACATTTCTCACACAGGTTTTTGTTCTATTTTTGTATCCTATCCGTGTATTATTGAAAATGTTATCTGCAAATTGTAACAAAGGATTGGTAATATTAAACATGTTAATTATTCAAGTCAAGTAAAGTCAAAGTATTTATTAGCATAAACATATAGACATGTTTTTCGCCACACATAATTGGAGGTTAGATTAACAAAAGTAAAATATATATTGAAAAGTATGAAAATATATAATTCATGTTTCATTTTCATGTTTTAACAAAAGATGGGCAGTTTTAAGTACACATAAACACATACAATACAAGACATTGCATATTTAACATATCTAATAATATACAGCATAAATATGAAAAATAGTTTAAAGAAATACATATCTAATTATACAACAACACACTCATTTCTCTTCTTTAAAGTCAGATAGACAAATTTTTAATTATAACAGATCTTTTGGGTGTTCACATAGGCTTATTAAATTTATTCATATTAGGCCATGTGTAATAATAATCATCTAAAAAGAGTTAAACGTAATTCTCTATAAAAAGGACATATTAACAAAAAATGATACTCTGATTCAACTTGATTCATATTACATCTTCTACATAATCTTTCGCTTCTAATAATAATCCTCTATCGACCATCTTCAATCTGTAAGTTGTGTGATGAACATCTAAATCACGCTAGTGCTTTCATATGTGCCTCGACATTAACTTTATTTAAATAACTAGCTTAAATAAAGTTTAACTTAAATTCTCTATAATAATCTAATTTAGAAGATGAGTCAAATTCAGATAACCATTGTTGTAAATATTGATCATGGATTCTTTGAATAATTAATGTAACATTTATTTCAGATATTATATCACAACTCCACAGGTAAGAAAAACCCAGGTCATCTAATAACCTTTTTACATTTCATGACCAACTATTTAATAATGTATTATTTCGTCCCT
>NW_026856104.1:0-21985 GCF_026571515.1 Ruditapes philippinarum
CAAAAACCATTTGATTTATCTTTAAAAAAAAAAAGTGATAACAATTTCATCGCTTTTGTGCACATTTTGGTAATATTTTCCTTTTATGGTTTAGAGCATTCAAATATGGCACTGAATACAATCCATTAGTCTACCAGTGCAAATTATTCATAATATATCTATAGATTCTGAAGGTACGAGCGAAGTGAACTGTATTGTGCATTCCAAATACAAAAAAATATATATACAAATCTGTTTACCTATTCTTTAATTAAGTCCATTCTGTCTAAAAAATGCTTTTTATTTAAAATTATACGTTGTTTTTTTTAATTCCTTAATAGTTTTTAAAAAGATAAAAATTGGCAACATAGCTGAGTCATCATTTGCTTCTTTGGCGATTCGGCAATTAGTACAATTATAGTTAATCAATATTGTATAGTAGTCATATATGTTATATACCTTTATGATAAATCATTTCTCTTCAAGGGCTATTTTTTCGGGTTCTTTAATTTTTTAAAGTTGCTTAAATAGTGAGATATATGTAAAAAATTGGGTTAATGTTATATGAAGTTCAGTCTTGTTACAGTTAGTTTTAAACTTAAGTTATGCTCCGGAAACTGTTTTCAGTTTTAAGGTGATAGTGACCTTGTGACCCATATATCAGTAGGGGTCTTTTACCCAATATGGACAATAATCCTATGAAGTTTGAATATTGTGGGCCAAATGGAAATTAAGTTATGCTCCGGAAACCAAATTGCTAACGGACGGCCGGACGGATATACAGACATACGGACGGACGCCAGGGGGTATATCATAATATGCCCGAAATTCTTCCGTGCATATAAAAAGAAGGTTCTCGAACAATTGCATTTCTGAATTGTATCGATACATGTACCACAATATGTATACATATATATGTAACTATATAATATTTACACTACAGTTAAGATATCACAACAAAAATACAACAACATACGAGTATTACAGCAACTGGCATTATCCACAATGCATAGGGAACTGACAAAAACAGTTGTGAAGGATTCTCGAATTCCTGAATGATGACATGATAAAATTATATTATTATTTGTAATATCTGTTCAATCAAAACATCATAATAATCTATAATAAACCGTTTTCTCTGATTTGTCAAATTCTCCATCCAAAATGAAAGTACACATGTTTAAACGGATGCATATGTATGGAATATTTTCATTGTTTGTGTGGAAAACCTTAGACCAATGAAAATACTCCGTACAAAATTAAAGAGGAGATCACTCTGCAGAACCATTACTTGCATTATGATTTGGAATTTTACATTTCGGAAAACCGGTTCGTTAACGTTTTATATGATGGTTTGATTGAACAGTTTTTACAAATAATAATATAATTTTATCCTTTTTACGAACTGTTTTATGCGCAATACAAAAAGATATTCATTCATTTCGATTAAACTGCCGTTTTGTCCGATTATTTTGACAAAACCCAGCGTCAGGTCTCTATCGAGTTACATTTGCGGTGACTTCGAGATTACTTATCTTTTTAAAACTATAGAAGTGATTGTAATGACAGTTTTATTTCCTTTAAAAGTAATCAATTCCCTACCATTTGGAACCTTGAAAAAAAAAAAAAAAAAAAAATATATATATATATATATATATATATATAATATATATATATATATATATATATATATATATATATTCACACATATCTTCACTTACGGGGCCTATTTATAAGACCGAGTTGAGTGGCATTATTTCATGCAGTCAGTTTTTATATATGCCACTATGTAGGCATATAATGACAGTGACTGTATATATATATATATATATATATATATATATATATATATATATATATATATATATATATATATATATATATATATATATATATATATATATATATATATATATATATATATATATATCACTTTTTGTGGGAAATGAAAGTAAATTGAATTAAAAGCATATACCAAATATTAAAACATGTTTCAATTAAAAAATACTGCAGTTAACATGGTTTTGAGAGGTAGGAGGGTTGTAGAGTGGGTAAGGGGGGCCCGGGGATAGTGACCAATCAACGCGCTGAACACCTATGATTCCAAACATGAAATGTTATGAATTATATAGGAAGTGCCCGCTTTTTATGTCAAATCATGAAGTTTTAATAGAGAGGTCAATATTCCACTATACATGTATATACAACATAATAACAACCGTCTTTAGTTTTTTGAATCTTGTGTTTCAAACCTACACTGAGTCAATTAACCGTATAACTTTGAACAAATCTATTTCAACCCGAATTGCTATTATAAAAAAATGAACAATTATGACTTAATTTTCGATACATACCTTCTTATATTTCATTCCTTTAATTATCAAATGATATATGTTATATCCACTCCGAACCGTTGATTTATACTTCTTTGTTCACATAAACGTTTAAACACTTACGAAATAGGTAAAATTGCGACACATGCGCTGCAATTTTGGTAATTTTACACTGACTTTATTTTAACTTCGTTTTACTATGACTCAAACGGATGTAATTTGAAGCTTGCTACGGTTCGTTATAACGAATAAAATAAATAAAATAAAACGTAGTTTCAAATGAAGCGGTATTTTAACTTAAACTTGACAGACTTTTATTCATGTACCGGTATGATTACTTCTTTTTATTAATAAAAAGGAGATGGACGGCCCGACTTTGAGCCGGGTTGCACATCCAACGTCGATTCGACATAGGACGCCGATATCGGGACTACATTGCAAATGATATCGGGGCGACATCGGTCCTATATGTTATGTTTGCTGGGTATATACGAAATTTATTTCAGTTTGTTTGTGTACAATGTATTTGTCTGTTTATACCGAAAAAAGGTGTCTTGATCGTTGTACAATGTTTGCATCTATTTTACCTCCTTAATAATTCATTCATTATTATTGTTAGTGTGATAATATTACAGTAAAAGGATCCCATTGGATATAAGCTTTAAGCTTCAAAGAGTATCCTAGGGTACCATAAAACATATTGCTTGGTTTTATAATTATAATTTTATTTGCTTTTTTGTATGTTCATTATGCATGCTGAAAGATGTGACAATATATAGTATGTGTTAGTCTGGATCCCGTTCAAACTCCCGCAGCGGTTACTTTCCCTGTTCAATTCAGGTTTAAGTAGCAAAACGTAACGTACCCGCTATGAGGAGTTTGGATCCCGTTAGTACTATTGAACGGAGAGAAAAAGGCAGGTAATGCAGACTATCCTATTCTTATACATTTTGTCATGTGACCGGCGCAGTAGTCAGGAAATATAATGCCTCAATGCCAATCAAACATTTATGAACGTGCAAACACTAAATGTTATCTGACCAAAAGTTCAAGATAAGGTTTAAATAAAGTCATTGTTTTTAGAAATAACATTATCATTAATCATTTAATGAGTTAAATAGCCTAATTAATGCACCCTTTTACCACCACCCCGTCTTCAATTGCTTTAAGTATCGTAAACTTTTGTTTATGAGATTACCTATGAGGCATAGTATGGGAAATTAAGAAAATATATATTGAACCTGCATACGTTTATAAGTACACATGTACCTAGAATTCAAAGAAAAATTCTAATGATATTATGCAAATATATAATCTTAGAACATTTTACTTAAAATCATATAGAACTGGAAAGGAATTTTTATTATACAAGAACGATGTCGAAATAAAACAAGTTTAAACAAGTAGTGATTTACATTTCCAAAATTTACAGCAATATACTAGGACTGTTATTGGCCTCCCGGGAGTCAGAGAACCCAACTAATGGTCTTACTTTTCGATATAATCGCCCTCTTCACCAATGCACTTTGCCCACCTGTGCTCCAACTTGTTTAACCCTTCAAAATAGAACTCTTTTGGTCCTCAAAGAACGCATTGCCTGCCTCATTGCTTCCAAAACATGTACCACTAAGCTTGGTTTTCAGTTCCGGAAACAGAAGTCAGAGGTGACCAAATCCGGAGCATATAGGGGATGGAGTAGAATTTGAAAGCTTCAGTCAGTTGTTGCAGCCATCACACCTTGGGATGTGTGAGTTGGCGCACTATTGTGCATTTCAGCGCGATGTCTTGACACAGACGTCTCAATTCGTCTGCATAATACGTACCGTTTATGGTACGTCCTTTCTCAAGAAAGTCAATTATGATTATCCGTAGTTGAAAAATAAAACTGGTAAAAGAAACATTTGTGGTTGGTTTTAAACAAATTTAAAATGGGATTTTAAATGGATTTTTTTTTCAGCGAGTTTAGATTTTTGTTGTCCTTTGTCTGTATTCAATTAAGGCGTTTTTAAAGCAACATATGTGAAGGTCTTAATCAAAACTATAAGTTCTTTAAAACCTCTTTAACTTATTGTTTCATGTGTTCATCTACTTTTTTTTTAAGATTGAATAATATAATGTGTGCAAGATCTATGATAAAGTGACAATTATTAGTTGTTTCACAATCAAGCTTTAATAAATATTTTTAGACTTAGATAAAATACCTCTGTATAAATAGAATGGATGTTGTATTTCTATTGACCATATCTTTCGAGTAGTTATTCTGACGATCATTAGGAAAAAAAAGAAAAGAAACATTTTAAATATGTACATATACATCCAAAATAGCCAAATTCATATCTCAAATAGTTAAAAATATTTCCATAAATATCATTCTATAAACTGAATGACCAACCAAAAGTATATAAATTAGATATGTTGAAATTTAATTAAACATATGACAACAAAATGCAGTATTTAACACATTATTTATAATTAAATGCTTAAAATAAGTAACAGTAAACAGGAAATAGTTATATGAATATATTTTTCAAATATTGTTTTCTGACAGAGACGATGTTTTTTTTATAATTTTGCCCTTTTAAGCAATTGTTTAATAACACGAGTACAAGGTACTGCATGGTTCTAAACGAAGACATTATTTTGTTGCAAGTGACATGGACAACTGAAGACAACAGTTAATCTTTTAAATGGTAAAATCTAAACCGCACTATCTTAAATATAAACCAAATTGAATATTGACCAAATAAATGATTATCAAACATTCGCAAAAGATGCACTGTGACATATTTAGATGTATGGTTAACAGCTGACCGCACGGCAATAAGTCTACGTTACGTTATGTAATTATTTAAAATAAAGTTATGACAATAATAGTCAAACAAATTGACTAAAACAACCTTGAGTGCGTTCCAGAATAAAAAAGGAATTTCCAGATGTCCTTTTTCCGGGGGTCTACCTAAAGGCACTTTTTCAGCAACAAATTTACGAGCAGAAAGAGGGATAGAGTGTTAGCAGACTTAGGGGAATAATTCCCCTATCTTTTAAACCTCAAACGCATTGTACCTGTCCGTTTGCAGATGATATCCCTTTATCTTTTTTTCGAAGGATAATGTTGGAAATCGTTGTTCGGAGTTATTTGATGAACACATATACGCATACATAGAAGAATGTATTTCTTATACTTTTAAAAGGATAAGTAATACTGTCATTAATGCAGTTCATTCTCCATAATTAGTATAGTGCGGGCATATGGTCTAAAACTGTTTAATTAAATGAATATACATGATAAATTTTTCATCGCATTCCTCGTACGTTAGTATGAACTTTGCCTTTGATTGTTATTTATTGAGATGAAAATGAATGTTGCATGATATATGGTTTACCCCTGTTTTATTGAAGAGGATGTGATCAATGACAAAATGGAGAGTAATAATATAACTCAAACATTTGTTTTATTTTTGTGACAATTCGTTACTTTATTTAACATTTTCCATCATACATCATATTGTTACGATGAAAATATGTAGTAAGTAAACAACAAAAGTTAGAAGAAAATAGTTAAAAGCTATCTAAAACTGATATTGATATTATATTTTTTTAAGCTAGTAGTTACATATTATTGTCAATCAGCTATCTATTTATATAAAATACTTATCCATTTACCTAAAGTTTAATCATTATAAACATCAATTATCACCTTTTTTAGAAAAAAAATACTAGCGCAAAAATATAATATCTATTCAGATAAATAAAATAATAATGATAACAAAAATAAACAAATAATAATAATTATAATGAGGATATTAAAATGAGAAAAAATCAGTCAGTTATGTTTAGTATAATGGTATAATGTTATACTATTTTTCTCATTTTACTACAGTAACTATGCTTAGAAGTCTTAAAATAAATATCAGAAAACATTTTGCGCTCTAACAATATAATAATTGACGTTTACTGTAACTAACTAGGGTAGTTCTTTTTGAAACAAATTTGTTTACCTACAGTATTTGATGTAGACGAACTGTTACCGTGCCTTTAGATAAGAATATTTTTGAGTAGTAATTTTTTTGTTATCTTGTCTTATTTGTTTTAACAGACAACTTAAAATATATACAAACTTGACAATTTTTTATAATATCATTCATTCGCATATTGGATCATACGTCACGAAACAAAGTTACACGTAACCACGCACGTTTTGTCAGACTAAAGATAGTAACTGAGAGTGTATAAACATGGCAAATAACAATTAAATACATTTATTAATTATTTTCACGTCTACTTTGACTGTAAAATTGTCTTGATAATTGTTTATTAGGCACACGGGTTTAATTCCTTATAATATTTGTTTGTTTCATATAATTATACATATATCATGTAGGTGAGACATTTTAACTTCAGCACATATATATTTAAGATTGCTCATGTAATTGAACAAAGTTCAAAAAGGCAAGCGACAAACTAATATTAATTTGGAAATGCTTTACATTGTTTCGATAATATGCGACTTTTTTTAGCAGCAAAAGCATTTAAATGTTGTTAAAGTTTTTTTTACTCTTTTCCCGTGAGTATTTTTAATATAATGTACATATCTAGATAAAGTATGATCTGTTTCAATAATTTTGTTGAAATAAGTTAAGTTTGATATAATTTCCAAAACTTTTTTTTCTATGTTTAACACAACATCATTTCCTTCTAACGTATAGCCACAAATGCATTTTAACAAACAAAGGAAATACAATAAAAATGTTTTGATTATACGTGTTCCTGAAGAAGAGAAAGGGAATTCTATTTCTGTGTGAATGTTCTGTATTAACAATAAAACAAAATGTTAAAACGCGTAATGTCTGTTATCGATAATGTCTGCATCAATTCATTGACTTATTTTTTTATTTATATATTGAAATGCACATTTGTAAATGAATCATCAAATTTAGCTTGAATATTGTTGTTTTTGATAAAACATTGTGTTAAGATTTCTCTTAACGTAACGTTTTTTGTATCAGGACCGCTTGTGACATTCGATTTTAGCTGGAATATTGCTTATTCATTTTTCAAAAGCAGGTAAGCAAACATTAATATTTTTTTCATCAATTATGTGTTTTCGTTTCGTAAACTATACTAAATCTATAAATAAAATATATCCAAACAATTCAACGCAAATCCAAGTTCCATGATATCAAGACTTGCTGGCCGCGTGGGTTCAAACCTAACCGGGGCAAGCCGTTGTTTCCGTGAGCAAAACACATTTTACTCATAACCTAGTACTGGTTGGTTCCAGGAACGAATTCGAGAGAATTTCAATAAGCTTATTACAAAGGTTCCTGCACAATGGAACTAAAATAAATTAATCGAAATAAAAATGCGAATACGTGTAGATTTTGAAAGTATAAATTTTGAGCAGTACTTAAAGGTTATTATGAATTATTTTTATTTTGAAAGGAAATTGAGCTGTGTTATTAGTTCGTTCCACAGATTATTCACAGGTTGAGCGACCTTTTATAAACAGTTATCATAAGCTAATTTCTTTAGGCATGTAGCTTACAAGTTGATAAAAAACGTTAATAGTCTTTATTCCTAATTATAGATCAGATTAAGAAATTGTTTGCGTATTGTGATTAATCAGTCACTTAGAGAGTTAACCTGGTCTTTTGGATGATTCTCTTGAATCTAATATGTGACATTCGTTTCTTATAATCTGATCTTACTTTCTGGTGAACCGATCTTAAATTGAAAATAAATATTATAAATAAGTCAGGTTAAAAAGTTGTATTGAACATATTTGATATTTTGTTGAATTTACTATGAATCATGTGTGTAACTGTTCCATATTTTCAATTCAAGCTGTACCTACCGGATGTGATAACGGAACTCCAAAATGCCCTGCCAACCTTGCGTGTGCGTCAGATTCTTGTGTTTGCAATGACGGCTTTAAAATCAATACCACCGCAGACGGTGGTGTGGCAAAACGTTAGTGTTAGATAATGAAACTAAATGGTATAATAGTAAAATATTTAAATTGATACGTGTTTAGATAAGTATATGTGTTTGCCCTAGTGGCGATTAAAAAATTAAAGTGTGTACGATATTTTTTCCATTGGTTTCCAACTGTGTTCTCTGTTTTGATGAGCTGACGGAAGCTTTATTTTATATATTAGATATATTGTTTAATGGAGATTAGATTTTAGCTGCACCTTTTTGAAACACTGATCCTTATTACCAGTAAAGTATCAACCGGCAGATATTAAATTAGTATTTAATATTATTCCGTTTGGCATAAAATCGATATATATCAATGGATGCTAAAATGCAGTTTTTTCTTAGCTAATAAGATGCAATATTGATGTCATTATGTAACAACTTTTGTTTTCTGGCGTATATATTTCTCGGTTGAGAGTGCTAGTCATTTATCATTTACACTACCACGTTATGTATGAAATTGGTATGCATTTTTATACAGCTGCGCTTACGCTAATAATTACGAATTGCCAATTATCGACATAATCATAATTAGCAACTTTATTTGTAATAATTAATGTTTAATTGCCTCTAGCTGCACAAGCGGCAGATGAATGTACGGTAGACAATTCAGAGTGTAAAACTGACACGTGTGTTTGCAAAACCGGATTCATGAAAGAAAATGGAGCATGCCAAAAAGGTAAATCATCTCTCATTACATGTTTAATATAACAAATCTAGTACATTCGATTACAGTCATTTGATAGAATGCATGCTGTATGCACTTAATTGTATATTTTGTCTCTTTATGACGTTAATTATACACGAGGTTCGTAGACGTTATTGTCTTTTTTAATATGACTTTTATCTTGCTCGATTGTTTTAAAAATCTCTGAATTTCTGTATTAAGATGTCAATTTAAAAGTTGATTACCAAAACTAATTAATAAAAACGTAAGTTTTATTCTTTTTAACAATATTTTTATTTCCGTGAAGATTGGGTCGTTTTACAAAAAATACATTTACGTGCATTAGGAAGTATTATTCTTTGATAATTTGATAATAAAAACATTTTAAAAATCAATCCCGCTTGGAAGTTGTTGCCGACATGCAATGTACACGTTAGGTTTATAATTAAATGACCCGATCTATGTTGATAAACGCTATGCTGATAAAAGTATTAATAGTCAACAAATTGTTACATTTAAACAAACCTTAAAATATAGTAAATTTCAAGTATTTGTAACATTTGATGATATCCTTGTAAGTAGCCTTGATTTCTTAAATTCAGAACATTAATGATAATAATATTCACTCATTCTAGCGCGCCCCCACACACTCGCTCATTTGAGAAAATTGTGAAAAAGTAGCTTACATTATTGATTTATAATATTTTTCATATTGGTTTGTAATATTATTCATAACCCTAAGGTTAAAATTCCATGCAATCATTACATTTGATTTTTTTTTCATAAGTATCTAATTTACTTCAGAACTTTTAGAATTGAAAATATTTATTCAATTAAGTAAACGGTGGTCACTGATTCTCACTAAGTAAATCCATGTTATTGTAAGTCGAATAATCTCAGTCTCAATGACTGCAAGAATATTCTGTTGTAGGACAAAATGTTTATCATGCCAATCTCAGTGTATGTTTTAAACACTTTCTGAAAAATTACCAAAAACTACATTGAAAACTATATTTGAATGTCGATTTTTCTAATTTCCGTTACTGTCGCCGAATAGCATTTACAATATTTAGCGCCGAGTAGAGACCATTTTTTCTATATTTCCGAGCGCTAACATTCTTAGAATGGTCACTATAACTTGTTAAATAAATTAAACATCGTAAAACCCGTCTGTATATGTCTACAATAATTATCTGTGCAAGCAGTTGAACGTCGCCATGATTTGACAGTTCATAAAATTGCCGTTACTTGTAAATGCTAACCAGGCTTAAACAAGAGGAATAAAGAACTACTCGTCGGAAAAACATGTTAAAATACTAAACAACTATGTTATTATGCGCTGTTATATAAAGCGTTTGCCATTTTTAAAGATTACGTCAGCCAAACACAATTTTAGAACGTAGTTTAATTTTTAAAGTAAATTAATAAAATTTCCGTTATGATGAAAGAATCATTTAAAGGTGTTACATACACAGCTTTGTATTTTATTTTGTGAGATATGATTGGATATGAAGCCAAAAACAAAATTAGACCAATGTCCATTGCCTTTTGTGAGTGAAATGTTTTAAAATATTGCGAATAAAAATTTCCGTAATTAAAATATCCGTTATCGGAATTAAATGAAATTGCGTACCATGAATTTTAAACACGCGCGGCAGGTATTTTACGAATATTTATGACGTCATCGATGACGTTGTATACACACATTTGTTCCAAGGACGAAGAAAACAAAATTATTAAATAAAGATCGATATATCTTGGATTTTTAGAAGATAAAGGTAAGTGTGTTTTTTCATTCTGATATTAAAAGAAGATAACTATATATGTCTTTGACTTTTCTTCAGCAAGCACACGTTGATAGAGCTACAGTTTTACTCTATAAATGTAAAAGCTGGAAAATTTCTGTAAATTTTTGAGAATGACCTTGTCAGTGTGACAAAATTTCCGTGATGTTTTTGTATCGGAAATTTTATAAACATTATGAAGATTTGGAGCATTTAACACATAACTAATTTGTTTTCTTTCTCGTTAAAACATATTCTAAACGCAAGTATGTCTTTTGGATGGAACATACTGGTAATTCAAAAAATAAAATCCAAATATATTTAACAAAAAATACGTATTTTACGCTGTCTTGTAAATTTCATGTGAAAACGATCCCATTATTTCAGTGAAAATGTTGTTTTTTTTTAACAAGAATGCATGTTTTTTCACTTCTTAGTTTTTATCTACTTAAACATTTATTAAAACATTTTAATCAAGTATAAATTAATCAACGATTTAAAAAATGGAAAGAAAAAAACTTGGTAACGGAAATTTTTATAAAAAATGTAACGGAAATTTTATTTACTGTTTTATGTTTTTTTTCTTTATTTTAGGCAAAGTTATGGCCAAAAGCAGAGCCGAAATTCAACGTGCGTACAGAGAAAGGCAAAAGCAAAAGAATAAAGATGAATATTTACGACAAGAAAGAGACAGAAAGAACAGAAGTTATGTTCCAACTGCAGAGTTATCTGAAAAGGATAAAAAGAAACGTCGCCAGAGAAACCGAAATAACTTGCGTAAGTTTTATGAAAGGAAACGACAGCAACGGTCAAGGAAGAGTTCTCAGAACAGTATCGGCAGCTTTGAAAGTGCAAATGAAAACAATGAACCAGGACCTTCCTCTGACAGAGGCAGATTAAGGGTGAGACTTGACTTTGGAAATCGTAGTGAAGGTAAAAGGAAAGGAGCAATCAAAAGATGGAAACGTGACATGTCCGATGCTTTTTCTAGAATAAGATTATTAGAACAAGAAAGAAAGAAACTATTAACGAAAGTCAAGACCACTCAAAGAAACATGCAAAGAATGAAGCAGAAACTCAACAAAAGCAAAGAAAAAGAACTGACACCAAGCAAGCAAACTGAACAAATAATGAAAGAGGCAAATCTAAGCGAAGAACAGAAAACCAAGTTGAGGAAGACACTTCTCACAGGAAATGCACTAATGAGAGAAATCGCTGAATCAAGAAAACAAACACCAAAGGGGAAAATGACAGCTGTACATCGTATAGTATCGGGCAGAATAATAAAAAAGTACAAATGCATAAAAGCACTTGCTGATAAAACTGGATTGTGCCGACACAAGCTTGGTAAAAGTGAAAACAAAAAGTACCTAGTTGAAAAAGCCATAAGAAGAACAAAGGTTAAGCAGCAAAGTAAGAAAGTCGTAGATTTCTTAAAGCGTGAAGATAACAGCCGTACTTTGCCCGGAAAAAACGACGCAAAACGACTTAAAAAGGGTGTAAAGGTACAGAGTCATGTTTTAACCGATTATTTAGGAAATCTATATATGAAATACAAGACTGAAAATTTTGGGTCTTCCCTTTCATTTGCATCTTTTTGTAGATGTCGACCAGACTACATTCTAAAAACTGCATTTACTAGCAGACTGTCATGCTTGTGCACGAAGCATCAAAATGCTGCACTCACATTGAAAGTTTTGAAAAAAGCAGGAATGAATGTTGCAGCCAATCCCGAGAAAGCTGTTGAGAACATGCCAAGTGCTGAAACAATGATGAAGGATTTAGATGACATGGTGTCTGTCAGCCAGTGGAAAAGAGTAGAAGTCGAGGACAGAGGCAAGAAAAAGTCTGTAACTAGAATTGTAGAAGTCAATATGGAGAAAGATAAATATATTAAGCATGCTGAAACACAAATGAAAGAATTTCGAGAGCACATAGACAGAATGAAAAATCAATATGAACAAATGAGAACTCTGAAATCAAACTTACCTGAACACCATATGATAATCCAAATTGACTTTGCAGAAAATTACTCATGCCGATCCCTAGAAGAGGTTCAGAGCGCTTATTTTAATCAAACGTCAGTAACAATACATCCAATGGTAGTCTACTTTAAAACAGAATCCGGTGAATTAACTCACAAAAGTTTTGTAACAATATCAGACGAAATATCGCACAAGGCTGCAACAGTTGTGGCATTCATTGAAGATTTAATGCCAGAGTTGATGAAGATTGACAAGGACCTTCATACACTACATTATTGGAGCGATTCTCCATCGAGCCAGTATCGAAACAGGTACATATTTAACTTGATAGAAAATCACAAGCAAAAATTCGGAGTATGGGCAAGATGGAATTATTGGGAGAGCGGGCATGGAAAGGGGCCCTGCGACGGGTTAGGTGGAAGCTGCAAGAGACTTGCGGATGAATATATTAGATCAGGAAAAGCAATTATACAGGATGCTAAAGATTTTTATGATTGGGCTCTTTCCTCAAATATGAAAAATGTGGCATTTCGTTTCGTTGATTCTAAAGTTTGTCAACAAAAAGATAAAGAATTAAGCCAAACTAAACTGCAACCTGTCGCAGGGACCATGAAGATTCATGCCACTGTCTGCCAAGATACAAATATTTTAACTAGGGAAACTAGCTGTTATTGTGCCCATTGCCTTGAAGGTGTAAATTGTAACAGCTGGAAATCAACCACGACTGTCAAAGGTGAAGACAAGAAAACAAACGCAAAAAATGACAATGAGGGCAAGCAACCAATAGAATCAGAGGTGGATGAAAATAGTAATACGAAAGAGACAAATATGAACAATCCTAACAATGACCAAAACCCAATTCCAAATAAAGATAAAAATGTAAACGTAGGTACACATCAATTAAATTACATGAATACTATTGGAGACTTTGTTGCTGCCGCTTATGAAAATAAATGCTTCATTGGAAAGATAGCAGATGAAGATGAAGCAGAGTTTGAAATTGACTTTATGGAAGAAAGGAAGAGCCTTTACCAGTGGCCAAGAAACAAAGATATTTTGTGGATTAAAAAGTCAGATGTTCTTTTTAAAGTAGATACACCGAATCCCACTGGAAAGAGTGCACGAATGTTTAAATTTTCAGATGAAACAATGATAAAACTCAGGTCCTTCAAGCAGTAAAACTTGTGAATGTTTACTAGAATATCAAACTGGTAGATTTGCATTGAGTTAACAGATTAAAAAGAGTGTTTTGTTAATAGTTTCAAGTTAAATACATTTGTACAGCTAATGAAATCACAATGACAAATATCATTTTGCTGCTTCATAAATTTCCGTTACATGTAAATTTCCGTTACTCACTTTAAATATTAGTAAGATATCCTTTGTATCTAATACAAATTTATTTGTTTTGAAAAGTACAATTATAGATAATTAGCTGTTGTTAACAATATTTATAAAAAATGTTGCTATGAATAAATTTCATATTCTAAAAGGTCATTTGTACAATTTTGAGATGGTCAATTTCAAACATAGCGAATGACACATATTTTTATTTTTATATTCACATTGTTTACATGATATGCGCCGTTTTTTGTTTGTACGTAAATCAGTATATAAAATAAGTTATTGTTCACGATTATTTGGTTTTTGTCCTTGTATTTAAAGAAGTCATAAAAAGTTAAATTTGAAATTTCCGTTACGTATTTACCAGTTTCATTATTTACATTGAAATTAATAATTCATTACAAATGGCTTGATGAAATTGTTAATATTTGATTGGTGATATGTTGTGAATGATATTACGCTTATGATACCACGTCCTATGTGACGTGCATAAAAGCTACAAATAATGTTGACTTAATATTAAGAAAAATACAAAGAAATTATGATGTTTACATTAGCATTCCGTGTAATTCTTATGTTAAGGTATGTTTATAATCAAATATACAATATAATTGTTTTTAATTGAAAGATAACCTTTACCTTAGTTGTTTTTATACGAAATATGTGGTTCAATAGTTACAGACAATGTTAAATAAGATGACTTCTGAATTAGTTAAAAAATAGATAAATAATAGTAAATTTTTAATACGCCGACACCCATTAAACATAGAGCAATGTAATAAAAAACTAAACAAGATATGCATTCAATATTTTTTATTCATATTTCACATATATCAAAAAAACGAATTTTCACTGGTATAAAGTTATTTTACACACATCAATTTTTAGCATTTTCTGACTGGCATGGATCTTCTTAGTGAGAATCAGTGTGTTATGCATCTGCTATGCTAAATTGTCGGTTTCAAAGTGGGTATTTATTTTAAAAAAATACATTGTCATCGATTTAATAGTGTAAGGCAACGCGTGTTTTACAAATTTATGTGTACCAACAATATTATGAAATCTTGTATGACCAAATTCCTGGCAAAATACATTTCACAGTTATATTCTACTCGAAATTTGCTTAGAATCACTTTTACTTTTGTGTATTTGTAATAAATGTAAAAGTTGATTAAAAGGAATTAAATATAATTAGTTCGGAATTGATTTTTATTAAAATAATTACAATGGAAGTGTTCCTTGACATTAGCCTGTTTCGGAAAGAGTGTGTTTGACGAAAATCAACATTTTGGAGTAAAAAAATCTTGAAACTCAGGAAATGGTTTGCGTAGGGTGTTAAATACCAAGTATGTTGACCTTGAGCCTTAATTAAGACATGGTATCGCCGCCGCTTGCTGCTGGTGAGCGTAATGGACGTTATTTTAAGAAATGGCTTTCTGCAGCATATCCCAAGCATGCTCAATTCGATTTAAATCCGGGAACCTCGCAGGCCAATCCATGCGGACTTTAGTTGCCTCCTCAAGATATCGGTTTGTGATGTGGGCTCTTTGTTCACGGACATTGTCATCCATAAGAATGAAATCAGGGCTTTTCGGAAGTCGTCCACAGCTGAATAAGTGTAACACCAAAGAAATCAATATATGTGGTAATGTTATTGAATCACTACATTGTATACGGTATTTTGGTGCTTTTTTTGGATGAGTCTCTAAATTTCAAAGATCACATTAAAAGAAAGTGTAGAACTGCTATGTTAAACTATTTCAAGATCAAGAGCATTCGAAAGTATCTGACAAAGGGAGCCGCTGAAACACTTGTTTTATCTTTAGTAATATCCCATTTAGATTATTGCAACATCATTCTATACGGCATATCTCAAAATGAATTAGCCAAACTTCAACGTATTCAAAATATGTGTGCCAAACTGGTGTTAGGTCGTTCCAAGTATGATAGTTCTAAACAGGCATTATTCGATCTGCACTGGCTTCCGATTAAAGCACGAATCAGTTTCAAGATACTGACATACATGTATAACTGTTCGGTAGGAAACGCACCACATATTTAATAGAGCTTTTGTCTCATCAAGTGTCAAAACGAACCTTAAAATCATCTGAATCCTCTGTTGGTTGTAATGTTGTTCCTTTTAATAAGAAGAGGACTGTTTCTGACAGAGCTTTTAGCACGATAGGACCAAAATTGTGGAATGAACTACCTATTAATATGAGAAAATGTGAATCTGTTGAAATTTTCAAAAGACAACTGAAATCATTTGACTTTTTTGCACTTTTTTAAGTGACGCTGAAGGCATTGTCTGTTCCTAATTGTTTTGTGCATGTTGTATATTTCTATCAGTTTTTATTATTTTCATTGTACAATAATATAATAAAGTATAGCCCATGTGTTATCATGTTCAGGGGTGCAGGGGTGTAGATTGTTACATGTTGATGGGGATAGACCCAATCACAGTGACCGTCGCACTGCTAGGAGTATTGTGTATGGTAGCACTGGGAGTAGCACATATAAGGTATATAGCTGTACAACGCCATTGAATATGTATTCTATATGTCGAAATAGGCGTTAAATCAAGTTTTCAAGTTTCAAGTTTCAGGGCCGACTGCGCCAGCGTACGTGCGTACATGGACGTCTTAGATTTAATTGATGTGTCTTACTGCCGTCAGTGTACCGTTTTCAAAGATGTGTAGGTTTGTTTTCCCGTCCACACCATGACTGAATTCCCGCCGAAACGGTCGTGTTCTGCAACGCATACTGGAGCTAAGCGTTCATTTTGACTTCTCCAAACACTAGTCCGTCTGTCTGTAAAGTCCACCCAAAACCTTTACTAATCAGTGAAGAGGACCGGGGTCTAATCATTAACTCTCCATGTGATATGAGTATGCGCCCATTGCAAACGCTCTTGAATTCTGGTTGTGTCAAAGGAATGCGAATTACTGGCCTCCGTGACCTCATCCCAGCATCATGCAACCTGTTTCTAACAATTTGTTTACACGCACACCAGTTGCATTCTGGAAGTCGTTACGTAAGGTCGTAGCGTTCGAGAACCGTTGGCGCCTGGCCTGAAGGACAATAAATCAGCCCTGGGCTTCAGTCGTTGAACGTTCCCGACCTCCGGCATGGCCATGAAAGTCATGTCCAGTCGTTTGGAATCGGTGCCACATCCTGGAGACAACGCTCTAGGAAACCCCGACGACATGGGCAACGTGCCTTTATGAAGGGCCAGGCTGGAACAGTCCCATGTTCATCTTATCTTCACTAAGACGACCTAACCTGCCGATTTGCCATAGTTTGTATATATTTCAAACACAGTTTTACAATTAAACGATAGAAGTATTGCTGCTTGAAAGCACATGGCCATAAAACACCAAATTTCCATGGGTATGCTTTTCAACTTGCTTTTTGTGCAAGGAAATATGATTTTAAGATCATGATAATGGACTGAAATGTGCAATGTCAAAAAAGGTGATCCTTGGCAAACTTTGAGTTATTGTACATAAATAGTCATGTCTTTCAGTTCTCGGACGCGATTGCAAAGCACTCGATACTTGTCCTGGTGATGTAAATGCAGAATGTAAAGGTGATAAGTGTGTTTGCAAAGCAGGCTATGCTGCAAAGAATAACGTTTGTACACGAAGTAAATATGACAAAAATATATAACATAGGCAATATGTTTTGCTTTTTCGTTAATTATGTTCTAAACCCATCAAAGTGTGTATATGTCGGTTAACAAAAGCATGTAACTGCAAAAACGTCACATTCTGATGAATAGTCTATTTTTCTTTAAGTTATAACAAGGGTTATTATTGGGAAAAAGAGTTTTATTTGTCTCATTGTTTTGTTCTTATATGAATAAACCTAAAATATATATAACAGATAATAACCTTCATTTTTAGAAATTATGCTGCCTTCTTGGTAATTTTTACGTAAGAACAGCGTGATATATACACTGTAAGTAAATCAATCATTTTCAGACGTCAATGGAATCGATTGCTCATCAGTTTCATCAGCATGTGACGCTATTCAAAATGCAGCGTGTGACGTAACGTCTAAGAAATGTAAATGTAAAACAGGTTTCATCATGAATGTTAACAAATGTGACCCAAAGAATTCTGGTAAAAAGTGTTTATAATTATGTTCTTGTATATCACAATCGGTAATCAGTTAGATTAATAATAAAATTGAAGACTAACATGTGAATATTACTTTTAATTCTCAAACCAGTACGTCTTTAGATCTTTGTTTATAATAATACAAACTTACGTATTGTTCTAATGAGTAAAACTGTTGTCAAGTAAAAACATTTACGCGATTTAACATAGCGTTAGTACTTATATCTACAAACATTTACAATAACTAGTCAAATAGTTAATTATTAATTTTACTTTATATTATAACGGGATAAAATTCAGGTACGTCAGATTTGAATGTTGTTACCGTGTTGGTTGTCATTATTTCACAAGTTTCACCTTGATTTTGAATTTTATACATTTCCTTATACCTTTACAACGACGCCATTTCTATGACAGGCTCATTAAATAATCATTTTATATCATGCATCTTATTTTAATTATAGCTGCCTTGATGAACTTTGGTGTTGTTACGATGGTAATGTCTATTCTGATAGCTTTTATTCTGTAGCGACAATGGAAAATATAGTAAGAACATTTTTGTAACATCATTCGTAAGAGTATATCGTAGCATAGCAGTATGAAGTAGCTGATTTATTTAATATTGATTCACGTATTGCATATTCCATGACTATATCAATGTAAGATTTTTTTAAACAAGACTATTAAATAACAATCATATTCTTTTTTTCAGGTTGTTTTAACAGAAAACTTAGGATCGGACAAGATGGCTTTGTTATATTGTTTTTGTTCTTGTTGCAGTGGTTTATAGTGTGCAAGTGTAAAAAAACACACATGAAAACTTGATTTTAGGATACAAATTGCATACCAGTATCTCTTTTTACGTCCATATTTTTTTAGTATATTAATTGTTTCTTGAAATAAAAATTTATGTTGTTACAAATAAATTAACCTATATTAAATATATAGAACATAAATATCAATAGATTTTTAGAAATACAATAAATTGTTTAGAGGCCAACGACAAAGATGCTACAATAATAAACAAGCGGCATCTCAATATATGTATGTATCCAAATAAAGTTGTTTAACACATTGGTTGTGTTTTACTTATAAATACTGTAGCATACACCTTTAAAGGAAAAGTAAATGATCCTTGGCTCAGATATTTTCTGCGTATGCATTATTGCCCCTTTAATATCACTATGACGTGGACCAAATGTGTAAACATATTATGTTTTCTTCCTGAAAGTTTATAAACTTAAAGTAAGGCTGTTTACATTAAACCACCCGAAGGTGTCTTATTAACCGAACGACTTCGATTGATTTATGGTAAAATGGTTAAAAACTATTCTGTATGGACCACGTAAAAACTTCGGCACATCGAAAAACTCGATACATAAAGTTAGACTGTTGATGGGTTCAGTTAAGAATAGATAGGAAACACACGAGAATTTAATTTTACTCGTACATAAAGAAACATAAAAACAAGCTGAATACAGAAGCCTTGAGTCGCAAACTACGACATTCGTTTGAAATTCATCAACATTTATTGTTTTATTGATGCTTATAGTGTGACTGTCCTTAAACTGTATTTATATTTATTAAGGTCAATGAATGCGACATGTTATTTAAACAAAAACATAACATTTACATCATAGCGTTTTCAAAACTAAAACAAATTGTGTTCATCAATGCAAATTTAACAAAACCGCTCTCAAGAAAAAAGAAACTACCGGTATCCATACAATTGTTACTCACTATATAAAACTTTTTTGTTTGTTTGTGTATCTGATTTTAAGTCAACTATACACCATTTTTTGGCATATCTCGGCCATTGGTCCAACTTACCGAAATTTCTGGCTGGCAAGTTATTACATATTGCTCAGCAATCGACCGATTATTTGATCCTACATGATCTCTCACTGAGCGGTAAAAGACAAAAGAACATAAGAGACTAAATGTCTGAGATCATTTATCCCCTCGCCCGAATATCGTTCTTGCAACCCTCGGATAACAAATCAGATGCTATCTTTAGTATAGGTTAAAGGCTATATTAGAGTTTTAAGAAATAAAGCGAGCAAATTAGTTTATATAACCTATAACCGCCTTACAGTTAGCTCTGCCCATTCAAAGTGGGTGTATTTCTGTAGGTTCATTAAATCGGCTCATTTAACGTATAAATTTAATACATACAGTTGAGTTACAGCACTGTATGGTAAAAATTTCGGCATAATTTAAACAAAATAGGGCGGTATCTTGCCAGACAAACTTTTGAAAATTGTAACTGAACAAATATGGCGAACTAAATATTCAAAGGTTGAATACAAAATAAAATTTTTGGATAAGACCCGTTACGAAACCTAACCAGAAAAACGTTCGTTGATCTAACCTTATTTTTCATTTGCAAATGCCTTTGTCCAAATTAACTATTGTGCATTTTGCGATAAAACAAATATTTTATTACTGTTCTATACAATTTAAAGTATCAAAATATGAATACAGTCATTGCAATTGCCTATTTAACTGGGGAACATCAATTACGCCGACTACAGTCGGCCATGACATTTAGAAGCTACGTGAGACCTCGTATGACGTAATTCGCAGAAAAGGATTAGGTTAGAGTTGTGTACTATATTTAGAACATCTTTGTTGACATTATTTCAATATTTATAATTCAAAATAAAATTAATTATATTAAACACAAAGGTTATATAATCACCTTCTAAAATATCTTTTAAAAGGTAATGCATAAAACAGTTGGCATGGGTTCTGTTTCTTTAATCAAACGGTAAAGGTCAATCTCGTTATCACTTGGTCAATCATGTTGGCAATATGACGACCAAGTGCTGACTTTTTTACTTGTCGGAAACTATTAGGTAGTTTATGTTCGTTATAAAATTTTTATATGTTCATCCTTGGCTTATCAACAGATTATTCAAAGTTGTATCAAGGCATGTCAGATTCCTCGCACGAGTATTGACGGTCTTTCCCTACGGGTCTGTCTTTGGCGTTAGTATGTAAACGGGTACACTGAAGACGTTAAACTAGGCACGAGCATGCAGATAAAAACACAATTCCAAACAAAAAAAAATGAAACATAAGTTATAACTCATTTGAGGAGATAAAATATGAGCTTTAAATAGGTGCCTGCATATCATAGTGAACATATTTGGTACATGTACAGAATAATCCAACATTTATCTGCTATAGTGGTATGAATTGTTTTACGACAAAAAGAATGACATACACTTATGTTAAATTATAATGTTGAATTCCAATTTAAATGGTTTACATTAGGACTCAAACTAATCTGGAGCATAAAACAATAGTTGAACACAGGAAAAAGATATTGGGGAAACAAGTTTGGAAATAAAGTCAAAATAGACTCAGAAGCAATAAATTTAGATGTGACAATTTAAATCAATAATAACAATATAACTTATGCACTTTTCAATTTTATTTCCTGATTTAAATACATAAAAAACTCTGTCAAATCTGATCATATCTCCTGTATATAAATCATTTAGATTGAAGTTACATTCAACATAGGAAATCCTAGATTTGAACAAGAAATTGTACTGGCGGATTCGCTTAATTATGTTTACTAATATTTATGTTATATTTCATAATCAAAACTTAAGAAAATATATAAGTAAACGAACTGAAATTTATACAAACTGTCAAGAAAAATGAAGGTCTATTCTAAACCACACATATAATAATAAGTCTCTGAAAGCAGAAAAATCACACAGCTGAGAATAAATTAAAATCAACACATTCGATCCTTGAAAAATTTGATTCGAAGTGTAAT
>NW_026856105.1:0-25877 GCF_026571515.1 Ruditapes philippinarum
TCTGACTCCCAAATTAAATTTCTTTTGGACTACGGGTGACCCCAATTTTTAAAAGGGTGCAATTTTTTACCAAAGGGGAATAACAGAACAAAAAAATAATTAATCCTCAAGCAAAACCCCCTTTGGTGTACAATCCCCAAAACTGACCAATATTTCCTTTAAAATTCCCCCTATTTTGAAAATTCAAAATTTACATGAACAAAATGCCGGGAAAGTTGTGTACATTTGCTTAAAACTTAAATACAGCCCTCCCCCCCAAAATGGGAGGGCATTTAAAAAAAGAAAAGCACAAACTAAAAATTTCAAAGTTTTTTTTGTCCGTTATTTTGTCATTTTTTGTAAAAAACTGGGTTTCCTATAATGCAAATTAAAGGGTTTAAATTTTTTTAATTGTTAAAATATAAAAAAAACAATTTGATTCTGTAATTAAAAAGATCTTTTTTAAGAAATTTAAAATTCCATTCGTTTTGTAAACCCTGACTTTGGAAATTAAAACCCAAAAATTTTTATTTAATTTTTTTATTAATGATCAAAATTCACACAAAATTTAAAAATTTTTAAACCCTTAGCTTCTTAATTTAATTTTTCCCGATAAACTGTCGTTTTCAAGGCCTAAAGCGACCTAAATTTGACAGACTGGCCCCCAAATTAAAAGGGGGGAAAAGGGAGGAAAGAAAAGGCCCAAAATTACATGAATTGCTTACATTTGTAATGAAGTACTAAAAAAAAAAATGAACCAGAAAAATTTAAAAAATTTCCCTTTTATTTATTAATTATTTATTTTTTTAAAATAATATTAAATGTAACTCCTCGATGACATTTTTTTGAAATTTTTTGAAAACCCTTTCCCAAACAAATAACCCGGTTCTAGCGTTTTTGGTTTCAATATCGTTCATTTTCCATATGGGTTACTAGATTTTTATAGTTTCCCCTCCTTTTTTTGTAAAAATTTAAAAATACATTAATAAAACCCAAAAAATAAATTATGTTTTTTGGGGGCCCTGGCTTTTAAAAAAATTATTGTTATAAATGTTATATTTCCTGTTAAGTCTTTTGTTGGACAGTTAATACCATATAAAAATACCGGGTAATTAAAAAAAAGATTGAAATTTTGAAAAAAAAATATGTCCCCCCTCTTAATAAACACTAAAAAGTAGGAACAGAAGTAGATTACTTTTTGGTTTTTACAATTTAAAAATTGCCATATTTGCAAAGGAAAAACCCAGTAAATTTGGGGGGTATTGGGCATAAATTTAGCAAAATTTAAAATGAAAGAAAAACAGCACATATGTTTTTAAAATTTTCAGATACCAAAAAGCATAAGTTTATGAGCTTCAAAATGAAATTAATTTTTTACTAAAAATAAAGGTTTAGGTTTTAATATTAACCCTTTTTTGCGCAGAGGGTTTTTTTTATTGGGTCACCTATTTGCCAGGGAAAATTTTCTAAAATTAACCCATTTTATTAAATTTAAAATTTAAAATGGTTATTTTTTATTTTAAAAATTTAATAAATTTTATATGTTTCCAAATCTGCGTTAAAATTAAAAATTATTTTCTAAAGTTATAATTTTTTATATATTTTTTATGATTATTATTTTTATTTTTTAAACAATTTAAAAAAAAACTCCCAAAACCCCATCCGCATGGAAAAATACGCCGAAAATAATATTTTTGCCTTCCCTTTTTGTCAGTGAAAGGGTAAATTGAAAATTTACATACCCTTATAAAATTTAAAATACAGTTAAAAGTTATTTTTTTAAAATACTGTTTTTTAATTAAGCATTGCATTTTTTTCTGAAGATTAAAAAAAATACATTCTGTTTTAAAAAATTTTTAAAGGTTCAGAACTGTTCCTTTTAAAGGGGAAATAGAGTGTAAGGGCCTGTTTGGGCCCCAGGATTTGAACTCAGTATTTTTTTCGTTTGGCCCCGGGCCCCTGTTTTAATATTTTGTCCCCATGTAATTTTTGGGCGCCAACGGGTCCCGGGGAATAAAATTAAAGCTCGGGGTTTTAATTCAGATTGCTCTGAAACCCCGAGACATTCGAAAAAAAACCAAATTTTGTAAAATATAGCGGGAGAGTATGTCAGGGTTCAAAACCAAATAAACAATTTAAAGGGGGGATGAAAGTGGGAAACAGTGGGTAAACTCAGTTAGTCGGGCTTTGGTACGAATATTCCCCATAGTCCCCGGGTTTGAGTCCAAGTCCCGGCTGCAATTTTTCCCCCTGTTTTAATTTAAAAAATCAATATATACCCCTATTTCATAAAAATACCTGCAAGCCCACATCACTCAGAATTTCTGAGGTCCCCAACCTCAAAAATTTTCTAAATTTTCTAAAAACAATCAACTCTCCTTTTTCTACGGAAAATTACATTTAGACAAACTTCAAATAATTTTTATTTAAAAAAAACGCATAACATGTACATAGAAACAAGGGGGCCCAATAGGGGTTCTAAATATCGCTCACCTGAATTTTTAAAACTTTAAAATGAAAAAGGGAAACAATTTGAAAATCGAAAACTATAAAAAAAAAACTAGATCTTAATTTTTAAAACAATCTCCCACATTTCATTTTTTTGTATAAAAATAAAAGCGATTGGTAACAATACTGGTTTTGCTTTTGCAAAGGGGAAACAATAGTATTAAGAGCCCACTGGTTTGTTTAAAAAAATTAGTGGTTTCCCCGGGAAGTGTAAAAATTTAATGACAGATTAATTTTGTTGCAAACGAAATTTTTAAATTTTGTTTATGAAATTTCACAAAACTGTTTAATGTAAAAAAAAAAATTTGTTAAACTGGTTGTTTTAAAAATTTAGGGTTTGCTTGAAAAAATCAATTCAAACGGGGCTATGGAAACCCTAAAAATTGTTTTGGTGAGTTATTGCTAGCTAGGGAAAATTAATTTTTTTTTTCCCAAAAATTAGTGGGTTGCTTTTTAGAGTCAAAATTTGCATTTTGAAGTCATTTTTGGGTTTATGGGGGGGCTTGGTTGGGGGGAATGGTCGGTTGCTAGGGAAATTTTATGTTGGGTTGTGGATTTTTCAGGGGGTTTGTAGGGAAAAAGCAATAAATTTGATACTAAAAATAAATGGAAAAAATTTGGACTGTTGCTTTTGGGAAATGTCAATAAATTTGCTATTGAAAAGTTATAATTGCAATGTGCAAGTCACTGGAAATTACTTTGGGAAAAGTCATTTGGTGGCTTGTAAATGTATATGGTAAGCTATAGAAAAGAAACAATGAATGCTGATGGAAATCACTGTGAAGCTATAAAAAAATTTCCACTGGTTGTTTCTAAAAAAAGGTTAGTGGGTTAATATGGAAAAGATAATTGTTGAAAATATTAGTCACTGGGTTTGTTATTGAAAGTCCAAATGATTGCAATGGAAAAGCACTAGTTGATATGGCAAGTCAATGGTTCCTTTACGGAACATAAATTTTGTTGCTCTGAAAGTCATTGGGTGCTACCCTCATTTTATGGTTACTATGGAAAGTAAACGGATGCTATTGAAGTGAATTGGTGGCTATGGGAAAAGAAGATGTTTGCTATTGGAAGTATGTGGTTGCTATGGTAGTCAAATGGTTGCCATGGAAAAATTTAAAATTTTCAATTTTGGTCACTGGTTGCTGTGTAAAGTCAAGGGCTGTCATGGAAGTCACTTTTCTTATCAAAAAAAACAGTAAGGTTGCTTCAAGGAGGTCTTTTCGTTGTCATAGAAAGACAATGGTTGCTATGTAAGTCACTGGCTGCTATGGAAGCCACTGATTGCTATTGAAAGCCACTGGCTGTTTACGAGATTTATGGTTGCATTGGAATGTCAATGGCTGCTATAAGTCACTAGTTGTAATGTAATCACTGCTTACTATGGAAAGTCACTGGTTGCTTTGGAAGTCAGGGGTTTCTATGGAAATTCATTAGTTGCTTTGGAAATGTATGGTTGCTTTAAAAAGTCAATGTTTTTTTTTAGATATTTACTGTATAAAGAAAGCCATTAGCAACTGGGGTAAAATTTGAACAAACTTAGTTCGTGTATACTAGATAATGTTTGTTTTCAAGTTATTATTCTATCAAAAATAAACTCTTGCACATTTTTTTAAAATAAAACGGGTTCAAACGCAAATAAAAAAAAAAAAAAAAAACGAAACTTTTAAGTCTTTTATAATCATATAGAAATAAACTTTATAATAGAAATGACATTTCTACAAGGTATGACATGTTTCTTACAAATATTTTATTTGTTAACATCCTTTAGCTTTGAAAAACCTCTGCTGTCATGGTCTTCAAGAATATCCGTTTGTTGCCTTCTGGTCGCAAAATCGGTTATCATTTCTCTCAACAACTGTGTGTTAAGAAATAAATGAGAACCCAATTATTTCAAATTTACTTACATTTCTAATCCTTTTCGCAACATTGTTACATTGTAAAAGTTTATGTAGTTATTTTTTCATTTCAAAACAAGAACTCAAATGGTCATATGAGAACAATAAACTATAAATATACCTAAATTCATATGGTTGAGTTTTACATCATACTAACAAAGTATAGATCACATGATGACTTTCCAGCTTTACTCGGGGAGGACGACCTCAATGGCCTATCATTAATTATTTCAGGCTTGAACGGGTGCCCGAATTGAACCATTGATTTTTAGTAAGACATTTAGCAGAATTAATTACTCATTTAAAAGAATCCAAAGCCCTCATCGGGATTCAAACAACAGTAGGTGTTGGGCAATTGGTTCAAAGTCAAAGACCTTAACCACCATGGACCACGAAAACCCTCAATGATGTTTCATGTTAGGAAATTATATTAGTTCATATAATGCTTTTTGTCACAAGCCCCTTCAAAACGAATAAGGCTGGCCAATGTAATGTCTGGCCTCGAAAAATAAGGTTATTGTCAAATTTTAGTGTAAAAAATCATGGGGAGACTGACATTTTGTATGACTGTACATTCAGCATAGTAAAACATTTGATAATATTTTAATCAAATTCACCAGTTAAATATGAATTATGAGGTACTACAGTACTACACTATTTATTTAGGGAAAGAATAAACTAATCTACGAATCTATAATAGCACAAGGCAGTCTGAAGGATAGCTAAATCCCCTTCTGCAGTGAACATGAATGTGTACTTCCTGACCTTTTACCAACCATGACCTTGATGTTGTGCCATGCATATGATAAGCACATAGTCTCAAGATGGTGATTATTTTTATATTTAAGTTTTTTAAAATCTTCCATAATGTGAAAAAGTTATGGAGAACATAATTATAACCTTGACCCTAGGGGTATTTAAAAGTTATGGAGGGGACATGAAATGTAGACTTTTATATATTTGACCTTAACCCATTACTTCATATACACGCCTTTTAACGCCTTTTTCACCCCCCCCCCCTTTTTGTTGTCTCAAATGATGAAAAAATGCCTTATTTAGGCCCCAAACACTTGTTTTTGTTTAAGAAATGTTGTTAAAAAAATTGACCCTCTTTTTCGGCGCGGCCCCCCAACCAAAAGATACATCAGGGGGTTGCCAGAAGGGGATGTGCCCCCTTCTGTTTTGGGAGGTTTGAAGGGGGGCGGAGTCCCCCTCATCGCCAAGAAAATTTTGGACTTGTGAGAGGCTGTAAATGACCCCAGACCTTGATCATAAGGTAACGTGTAACCAACGCTGAAAAGCATTTGACTCTATCTCAATCCATTGATAAGTTGCAGCACTTTGAAATCAATTTTGATGGAAAAAATCAACGCAAAATAGTGATTTTTGGCAATTTTGAGATGTCCCCTCATTGCCATGGTAACAGAAAATTTAAGTCTGAGCATGTTGTTGCAAGGACAATGGTCCAGTCAACATTTGTGCCAAGTTTGATTAGTGTTGAAGCAGTTTTTATAGTATTATAGCAATTTGAACTTGTAACGGGAGACTTTTCAATGAAAACAGCCATTTTTCAGAAAATGCTCATGAAGCAATGGGTTAATGAAAAAAATAAAAAAATCTACAAAACAACAATTTTTCTTCAAATTTATATGACAGGCCATGTTTAAACATGAAAAAACGCGATTTAGGGGAATTTCAAGTATTTTCATCATTTTCAGTTAACCCATTACTTCATATACACGCCTTTTAACGCCTTTTTCACCCCCCCCCCCTTTTTGTTGTCTCAAATGATGAAAAAATGCCTTATTTTAGGCCCCAACACTTGTTTTTTGTTTAAGAAATGTTGTTAAAAAAATTGACCTCTTTTTCGGCACGGCCCCCCAACCAAAAGATACCTTCTGTTTTGGGGGGTTTGAAGGGGGGCGGAGTCCCCCTCATCACCAAGAAAATTTTGGACTTGTGAGAGGCTGTAAATGACCCCAGATTGATCATAAGGTAACGTGTAACCAACGCTGAAAAGCATTTGACTCTATTTCAATCCATTGATAAGTTGCAGCACTTTGAAATCAATTTTGATGGAAAAAATCAACGCAAAATAGTGATTTTTGGCAATTTTGAGATGTCCCCTCATTGCCATGGTAACAGAAAATTTAAGTCTGAGCATGTTGTTGCAAGGACAATGGTCCAGTCAACATTTGTGCCAAGTTTGATTAGTGTTGAAGCAGTTTTTATAGTATTATAGCAATTTGAACTTGTAACGGGAGACTTTCAATGAAAACAGCCATTTTTCAGAAAATGCTCATGAAGCAATGGGTTAAGTGTGACCTTGACCTTGGGGGAAGCAACTCAATTATTGCGCTCTGCACATGTTCTTATGATGGTGACCAATTTTGCCAAGATATTTATTGAAACATTCAGTGGTTAAAAAGTTATGGAGCGGACACGAAATGAAGACTTTTATACATTTAACCTTGACCTTTTAAATAGCAACAAGATTATTGCGCTCTGCTCGTCGTCTCATTATGGTGATCACTTGTGCCAAGTTATTTCAAAAACTTCTGAGCGGTTTAAAAGTTATGGAGCAGACATGAAATGTAGATTATACTTGTTGTTATATTTTTCTGGTCCTTCGGGATCATTGATGCCAGCGATTTTAAGTGTTTGGAATTGAGTACCGCTCAAGCCATTGCTAGGGGGCGTGAGGGATGTTGCATTTATTTATTATTTCTCATGTACAGAGTCAATCAAACCGAGTCTGCAATTCTCTTGTAATTTTGATGTGACTAATGCTTCTGAGTGATGACTTTGTTTCCGGATTTTTATTATTTAATTAAGACTTTTAACGTTTGATCTTAAGTGTGACCTTGACCTTCGGCGTAGCAACCCAACATCTTGCACTGTGCACATCGTCTCATTACGGTGATAACTTGTGCCAAGTTATTTCAAAAACTTTTCAGCTATTTAAAAGTTATGGAGCGGATACAGAATGCACACTTTTTAATATGAAATAAAGACTTTTTAACGTTTGTCTTAAAAAAATAGATAAGTATAGAATCCGTAAAGAACTTTGACATTGATCTTGGGGGTAGCAACCCAATTATTTCGCTTTGCAAATTGTCTCATTATGGTGATCACATGTGCCAAGTTATTCTAAAAACTTTTCAGTGGTTTAAAAGTTATGAAGCAGACACGAAAGTGTTACGAACGGACAGACAGAGGGACGAACTGACAGACGGAGGCCATTCCTATAATCCCCTTTTCGCTACGTGGAAAGGGATTAAAAGTCTCACTTCCAAGAGGGCCCAGAGGGCCCTGGATCGCTCACCTGAGAAATATGTTAAACAGATAAAGTTAAGCCCCTTTTCACCCAAGAAGAAAAAGCGAAAATTAAACATGGTGAAAAACACCGGATTTACAGTATATAAGAATAAAAAAATCAATGACCCTCGGGACAGGGCCAATTTTGACCCTTAAGGTAGATGATAGATTTCACTAGAACATGTTTCATGCCAAATATCTAAGCTCTTACTCTTTTGGATTTTCAAAAGAATATTTTTTATGTTTCTACTTTATACATGTTTATTTAAGGACAAGAGGGCCATGAAGTCACTCACCTGTATAGAGACCCCGGGGCGGGCCAATTCAAACAACAGGGCTTTTATTTGAACAAACTTGGTAGACAACCATTAGAAAATGCTTCATGCTAAGAGTTTTCTAAAAGAAGGTTTTAAGTTTTATCTACACACATACAGAATGAACAATGACCATCCTCCGGACAAGGCCAATTTTTACCCCATGCCTTTATTTGAACAAACTTGGTAGACACTCACTCAATGGTGTTTCATGATTAATATCTATACACTAGCTCTTTGGGATTTTTAAAAGAAGATTTTTTAAGTTTTTACAATACACACATAAGGAAAAACTATGACTGTAAGGCGGTGCGAATTTTGACCCTAGGGCTTTCATTTTGTATGGTTTTGCTATACACATATAAGGTAAATCAATGACCCCCCGGGGTGGGGCCATTTTTTACCCCAGGGCTCTCATTTCAACAAAGTTGGTAGACACCCATTAGCAGATGTTTCATGCTTAATATCTGAAAAATTTTACTATATACATAACGAGAACATCAATGATCCCTGGTGCGGGACAAATTTGAACTCCAGGGCTTTTATTTGAACAAACTTTGTAGACACCATTAAGAAGATGTTTCATGCTAAATATCTTAGCTCTAGCTCTTTGGGTTTTTCAAAAGAAGGCATTCAAGGTTTTTTTCCTGTGGTTGCCATGGCAATCAGAATTCTGCATGGAATTAAATTCTTTGAATATTTTTTAAAAGTGACCACCAAAGGAACATTCCTGTGAAGTTTTGATGAAATTTGCTTAGTGGATTATTGGGAGATGTCATTTAAAGTAAAAGTTTATAGACGCCAACCGAAAAGCGAAAAGTGACAGGTGAGCTAAAAAGTAGAATGGTGATACCTTATTTCTTTATTAATGAATTTGTTAAACTTTAAATTTTCCTTTTAACAGGAATGCTCGACTACACACAGTGCATGACAGCAGGAAACAAGATTGCATTTGAGAAAAATGCTATGCCACCGCATTAATACAACACTAAATAGTAGTGTAGGAACAGATTTTTTTTTGTTTCTATACAATTTTGAAGATTGTCATAATGCATAGATCCCTGACCTTATAAATAATCTAATTCTTATTATCAGATTAGTGGTTAAATCTGTTGTTAACTCAATAAAAGATCATGTAGGAATATATCAATGCACTCGAGTTTAGTGAATTTGGTGGCGAAGGTCATATTTCACACAGCCTAAATTTTATGACTACATCAAAGGACAATACAGTAAGACACTTTATCAAAATCTAGGTCAGCTGAAATCAAGGTTCACTTTACATCTTAATCTGTGCACATGGTTCAAATTTCTTAGCTGTACATCAAAGGACAAGAAAGTAGGTCACATAATCAAAATCTAGGTCACCTGATATCAAAGTTCAATTTTACAACTAAAACTGTGCACATGGTTAAAATTTCATTGCTAAGAAAGTAGGTCACTGTCTCCTTGGGGAAGGCAAAATTTTGGACCCAAGGGTTTAATTCAAAACAATCTTGATACAGGTCCACCAAACAACATTTCAAGTCAAATATCTAAGCTGTAGCTTTCTCCCATTCAGAAAACATTTGTTTTATTTTCTGTTTTTACTATTTGTACATAATAAGAATCACTGACACCGGGGCGGGGCTAATTTTGACACTAGAGGCAAAATTTGAACAACTTTGGTAGAGTACCTATAAATGATATCATTTAACAAATATTAAAGCTCTAAGCCTTGAACCTTCAGACAATAAGATTTTTTGATTTTTTTACTATATGTATATATTGAAAAGCAATGACCCCCGGGGCATGGGCAATTTTGACCCCAGGGCTATAATTTGAACAATCTTGCTAGAACTTCACTTCTCAATGTTTCATGCAAAATAGCTAACCTTTAGCATTATTTTGTCAATTGCTAGAAGAAATTTTTTTAAAGTTTTACTAGAAGTTTTTACTATATACATATAAGGAAAACCAATGACCCCCGGGGCGGGGCCGATTTTGACCCCAGGGCTTATAATTTGAACAATCTGGGTAGAGGTCTACCAGACAATGCCTTATGCAAAATATCTAAGCTCTAGGCCTTTTGGGTCTTTACAAGAAGGTATTTTAAGTTTTTACTATATGTACATATAGTGAAAATCAATGACCCCTGGGGCGGGGCCGATTTTGACCCCAGGGCTATAATTTGAACAATCTTGGTAAGGGTCTACCAGACAATGCCTTATGCAAAATATCTAAGCTCTAGGCCTTTTGGGTCTTTACAAGAAGGTATTTTAAGTTTTTACTATATGTACATATAGTGAAAATCAATGACCCCTGGGGCGGGGCCGATTTTGACCCCAGGGCTATAATTTGAACAATCTTGGTAAGGGTCTACCAGACAATGCCTTATGCAAAATATCTAAGCTCTAGGCCTTTTGGGTCTTTACAAGAAGGTATTTTAAGTTTTTACTATATGTACATATAGTGAAAATCAATGACCCCCGGGGCGGGGCCGATTTTGACCCCAGGGCTATAATTTGAACAATCTTGGTAGAGGTCGTCCAGACAATGCCTTATGCAAAATATCTAAGCTCTAGGCCTTTTGGGTCTTTACAAGAAGATTTTTAAAATTTATTCTTATAATTCCTTTTGGTTGCCATGGCAACCAGATTTCTGCATGGAATGAAATTCTTTGAACAACTTTGCAAGCCCTTCACCCAAGGATCAATCCTGCCAAGTTTGGTTGAAATTGGACTAGTGGTTTTTCACAAGAAGATTTTTTAAGTTATATATAAACTATATAATCTATATAACACACACACACACAAACAAACACACACACACACAGGTGAATCGCTATATGCCACCGCATCGCAGATGCTGCGGTGGCATAAAAAACAGCATACCCTGTAACTAATGCATTATGGCAATATACACATTATGTAACATAATCACAGACAAGAAAGAGTGTTAAGCAGTTCTAAGGATTAAATTTTTAACTTAAGTGTGACCGTACTGCCAATACCAGGGTAAGTACATTACCTCTGCCTATTTATCATTAAACCTTATTTCCAAAAAATGTTTATTGTAACAAAGTTGTCAGAAGATGATTTAATTGATACTCGGCAAATATAAATATTAAGATCTTTTCGCTTTTTCGTTTTCTACAAGAATATTTAAACAAAAAATTTTTATAATACAGGGAAGCATGTGAGGTGGCTATATACTAAGAAATAAACAGACAATGGACTATATGTAAACACTTAAGCTAACTATGATTTACTAATTGCAGTTTCATATACTTACTGACACCAAAACTATAATAGTCCCAGCTCTCGTTTGCACCTTCTTTTCCTATATTAGGATGTGAATAATAAAATCTTCCACCAGCTATAGTTGATATATCATCCTCTTCTCTTGCCAAACCAAAGTCAATAAGGCGGGCATTAAACATTTCATCCAACACGATATTTTTAGAGGCTATATCTTTGTGAAGAATTACACCTCTGAAACACAACACTGACAAATCACAAGACAGGACAGTTTATATAACATTATATATAACTTTCTTGCAGAAGTTAACTTTTACAAATAATAACAGTCTTGAAACACAATACTACTTGAGATGCATCAGTGGGATCGCTGATATCTTGTACAAAATATTGCAATGCTTACATAATTTCTGGATATTTTCTTTATAAAATAAACATGACACAATAATAACTTATTCCATGTTTATGTATTAATAACATCATTGGAAATATTATCTTGATAACATCAATAGGACACAAGAATAGCTTACCTTCACAACACATTCCATGTTTACATAATTTTAGTGTATTACAACCGTCCGTAAAATATTAGCCTCATTAAAAACAACAAGATACAGTTCGCTTTCCTTATCTTTTTAACTACATTATAATAATGTAATTTCCATTTAAAACCTGCTGAATAAAACAAGAAGGGCATGACCGCTCTTATATCGCTCACCTTGTAATTTAGGCTCTGAATTCATATTGTTAGCAATAAGAGAATTAAAAGCAGATGTAAGGTTAAACAATTAAAAACTGGTATCATAACATTCGTATCTGCGACTCAAAAAGTGCAAACGTTTTTAAAATTTTCCATATATGCCTTTTGTCACATAGTCTTTGACCCAAGATGACCAATATTCAAAGTAAAGCTAGAATCATCAAAAAGATCAAATTTCAAGTACTTACGGTTACAATAGCTACAGGGTTAACAAAGGTTTCCCATATTTGGCCTGTGTGGCCAAGTTGTTGATTCCCAGACGATCAATATTCACACTTGAGCTACAAAGCATCTAAATGTCATTTCTGACGTATTTCTATGATATTTAGATCAAAACAGTAGCCTCGTAGAAGTAATATTACAAGATTTTTTTTCAATATTTGGTATGTGGGCAACTCTTAACATTTTACTTTTTCCAAAAGCAAAAAAAAATATAAGGAAAAAACAAATCTTTAAAAAAGAAAATTAAAGGAAAAAGAAAAGTCGTACCATTTCTTAAATTTCAATAGGTTGGTCTAGTTACACTTGTTGTTTTGTCTAAGTATGAATCAATACTATAATGCTCAATGATCATTTTTACATCTGAAATTCAAATTTCAAAAAAAAAGAAGAAAGTGGGTCACTTCATCCAAATCTAGGCCAGCTGATATCAAAGTTCAATTTAAATCACAAACTGTGCATATGGTCTTAATTGCCTAGCTATACATCAAAGGACAATACAGAAGGTCACTTTATCATTTCTAGGTCAGCTGGTATCAAAGTTCAATTTAGTATCAAAATATGTTTACATGGTTTAAATTTCATAGCTGTGCAATTCAGGAAAAGGAAGTAGGTCACTTAATCAAATTATCTAAGTCAGCTGATATTTTGAATTTGAGTTATTTGGATGTTAAAACCTGGCACGGTGATTTGTTTAATTTTTTTCGATAGATACATGTAAATACCTGTCTTCGTAACGCTTGATATAATTCTGGACATTGTATATATTCTATTGTTGGTCAATGGATTATGATGTTATAGCAGTGGTTACCTGTGCCTGCTGGACATAATAGCTTATAAAATCTACGGAAGCGTAAAGTGGTCATAAACAAAACAAAATATATTACATACGCTTATAGGATAATAAAGAAATTAGAGAAAATATATACATATATGTAAACAATGAGCGTTGATACAACTACATACAGAGCAAGAATTGGAACTTTTGCATTAATTTGTAAACCACACAAGAAAAAACCTAAATATAGCAAATATAATAAGTTCACTAAAGGGACAGACATCCACCTAAGAACCTTTGCTTGTAGCTTATACGCTTTAATTGGCGCATTAGTTCTCTATTGAGTTGTGTCGTCGAACACATGCATAGTTAACAATTTTTCTTCGCCAAACGCATATATATGCAATTTTTCAATCACTAGTGCGCAAGGATCTATGCATGGAGATGTTTCATCATATATCTCATATGGTTATTTCAAATATTATCCAAAACGTCTGCTTATATTGTCTTCAGATATTGAAACGAATTCTGGACCTGGACCTGGAACAAAGTCTGGTCATCGTCCTGATGAAAATACTCGGTTAATCCTTAATGCAATAGAGGAAACAAAAGAAGAAATTAAATATGTTAAGAATCAGGTTGATTGTGTTAAAAATGAGCTAGGGTGTTTGAGGGAAGAAATTACTTCCATTAAGTCAAAAGTTGAGAGTTAAGAATATGGTCAGGAGGTACTTGCTAATGATGTTGTTTCATTATCTATAGCTGATGAGCAAAAAGAGGAACGGCTTACTAATTTAGAATTACAACTTAATTTAATGGAATCGGAGAGATTGAAATCATCCTTAAGAATATTTGGTCATGGCGAATTCGAGTCTGAAAGAAAGTCACTGGGGTCGGTTATTGTTGATAATGTGTTTGATGTTATAGGAAAGCCAGATTCGTTTAATGAAAGTTCATTGATAAGTGCGAAAAGAGTTGATAGTATTAAGGAAGGGGAGTAAAGAATGGTTGAAGCCAAATTTGAAAATTGTGAAAAGAAATTTGAAATTTTTTAATTTAGGGAAGCATTACGAGGAAAGGCATTCGTATATCAAATGATCTGTCCTTTTTACAACGAAAGCAGGTGAAGGAGGCTAAGCAGAGACGTTTGATTGCATACTTTAAAAACGGTAAAACTTGTTACTCATAAACCAGTTGATAAGCAAGCTACGGATTTTGATGGCACATCTAGGGTTTCAAGCGTGCACGTAGATTCGGTGATACAAAATCAGGAAGACAGTCAGACTGATATGGGTATTGTAACGACAGGTGAAGAGAGAAGAGGTTGTTTAACAGGTGTGAGAAGATAGGATGAAGGCCGAAGCCCCACACTAATTACAGACTTATTAAATTTTTGCCATGGAAGATAGAAGGGTTAAAATCGAAATTGTACAAAAATTTTTTGAATTTTAAAATATATAAGGTATTCAAGGAAATGGGATTTTGAGTCAAAAAGTAAAGATAAATTTTTTTAGTTTTTGCATTTTTTTTTCACCGCGCTAAAAGTCATAGGGGGGGCGGAAACCAATAGGCGATAACATTTTTGTTAAAAACACTATTAAAAAAATTTTAAATGTATAAAATAAATTTTGGGGTTTAATTTTATCTTTAAAACATTTTTTCAAGAGGGGAATATACATATTTCTTTAATACCCCCAGATTGATCCCCTTTCTATAAGACTTATTTGGGACAGGTTTGCCCCCCTTTAAAAACTTTTTTAATTTGAAAAAAAGTTTTTAGTTTAGAGCTTTTTAATTTTATAAATCAAAATGGATTAGAACTATTGTTTATTTTTTTGTGTCAAAAAATATTTTTGACAAAAAACAAGTTTTAAAAACAATCAAATAAAAAAGCGTCTTTTTCCAATATCATATTGGGAATCATTGCAGTTTTTTTTAAAAAGTTTAATGTTGAATAAATGAAACTTTTTTTATGATCTGCAAAAAAGGTAACTGCAAAGCTATTGAATTGTTTATCAGAAAAATATTTAAGGGTGGTTTTTGGGGGCTCTAGATACAAGTTAGGGATCATGTTTGATAAAATTTAGTTTTTAAAGAATTTAAATCATTTATTTTAGTAGTATGTCGTTTAAAGGGGGGAAAACAAAAAAAGGCAAACTTTATAAGGGGTTTAAAAAATTTAAAAAAAGGCAAAAAAAACCCCTAAAAATTTTTAAAAAGGGGTTGGATTGCAAAGGGGATCAAACTTACCTCAAATAAAAGAAATTAATAATTTATTATTTTTTTTGGTTTTTGGATGATATATTGGAATTTCCCCTGCAAAAATTAATACCCACCGATGCCAGGGTAATATTTATCTGGCAGGTAATATACCCCACACATATATCACTCCAAAACCAAAAATACATAATGTTATACCTTCCCCGCCGATTTAAAATAAAATTACTACTTCAAAAAACGTCAAATAAAATCCCCTTTCGGTACCCCATTCCCACACAGACGCCAAAATAAATACTACTATTTCTATTCAAACGTAACTAGAAAGATAGAAAACGATAGCTGTTAACTACACTTTTTTGAATTTAATATCACCCCAGCTCACAAGGCATATTTTTGTTCAATACCATGAAAATGTAGGTTACTCATTTTGGTAAAATTTATCATTTGACATAAAATAGTGCTTGTAAATCGGAATTTACATCGCATAAAATCATACCGTACGCGCATCGCCACAGCGCATGTTGTTTAGAACGTGGGGTACCCAACTGGGAAATTTAGTGTGTATATTACCCGTCTTGCTCAGTAATATCAATTTCTTTCGGGTGATCAATATCCAATCAAAAAGGCGGAAAAAAATTGGAAGGGTAATAAAATATATGTAGACGGAAAAGTCAGTTGTTTAATAGAAAATATCTCAATAAAGTAGAGAGTTCTGTAAATAATTCCAAAAAGTTTTGGTCTGAAGTAAAAAAGGTCTTAAACAAACCGAAACCAGTATGTGATATTTCACTTGACGTTTGGTTTGAACATTTTCGTTCATTATTTTCAAATAGTGAGAATAAATATGATACAAATGACATAAGGAATGATAATTGTAATGTAAGTGTAAACTTTGGTGAAATAGAAGAACTTATTTTTAATTCTAATATCACAGATGAGGAAATTTTACAAGTATAAAATCTTTGGACAGTAATAAATCTCATAGTGGCAAGGTTATACCCCAACAGCTAGTTTTACGGCGTTTGTTTTATTACCTTTTTTCGTATAACCTTTTTTAAAGTTTTTTTACGGGTGTTTCCCAAATTTTGGCAAATCAAACATTATACCTTCATAAAAAAGAAGTTTGAATAACCCAAATAATTATAGGGGCATGGCATTATTAGAGGTATTTAGTAAGGTTTATACAGTCAAACTTGTATTAAGCGACCGCGCAAGGGAAACACCCAAAATGGTCGCTTAATGAAACGGTCTCTTAAGACAAAGCATGATATAAAAATCAAAGTTTACAAATGACATCTTTCTTATGCGGTGGGAATGTGTAACAACTTCATTTTTATATAAATGTTGAATAATTAGTACGCTCGATAATCTGTTAAAAAAATAACTTTCTGTTATTTATTTACAAAACAGTTTTGATCCATTACGTACATGTTTGACATTTTTTCCAGATTTTTTTAACTTCTCTGTTGCTTTTCCTTGTCTCCAACACGAAAACCCTATTAGTGAGGATGTTTTTTTCTGTCGTGCTTTTTTCATTCGAAATAAACAAAATACATCTAATTTAATTGCTGATCAAGTTCAAGGTCAATTCAATGCAGTCTAATTGTCAACAAGCGAAGCGTATACACCACACAGGTAGGGGCGGAGCGTTGCATTGTTTAATCGATATTATTGGATAATACACGTCACGCGTATACTGCTTACGCTAAAACGGTTTGGGAAATAGAGTTTTTCACACATTTATTTGTTGTGTTTTGATTGCTGACACTTGTGACATTACGTGGCGGCGTTCTCTAAAAACACAATTACTTGACAGGTAAAAGTGGTCGTTTAATGAAAAGATTAGGTGACTAATTAGCGGTCGCTGGTCGCGTTGAGCAAAAGTCGCTTAATACATTAAAAATACAGAGAGAAAATGATCGGGGGGAATTTAAAGTGGTCGTTTAAGACAAATGTCGCTTAATACACGTGGTCGCATGGGCAAGTTAGACTGTATATCAATAATTACTAAAAGTGAGGCTTACAGTAAGCTGTCAGAAGCTCAAGCTGGATTAAGAGCTGGATACACTACAGTTGATAATGCTTTTGTTTTATATTCTATTGTTAATAAATATTTAAATATGAAAGGAAAATCAGTATATGTAGCTTTTGTAGATTTCCAAAAAGCTTTTGACTCAGTAGATAGAGGTTTATTATTTGAGATTTTAAAAGAAATGGAATAAAAGGTCACTTATTTCAGGCAGTGCATCGCCCAGTTGGACTCCGTCAGGGATATAGTTTAAGTCTGGTATTATTTGCAATGTTCATAAATGAAGTACAGTGAATGTTACAAAATGAGGATGTAAGAGGAATTCAGTTATTTCCTGATATTGTTTGAAATTTTCATATTCCTATTTGCTGATGATATTGCTTTAATGTCAGATACAGTTGTTGGGCTACAAAAGCAATTAAATATATTAGACCAGTTTTGTACACAAAATAAACTGACCGTTAATATTACAAAAACTAAAATATAAGTGTTTAAACTTGGTGGTCAAATAGCTAGAAGAGAAAAATGGACGTATAATTGTAGTCAATTGGAAATTGTTAATGGGTTTACATATGTTGGTATATATTTCTCAAACAGATTGTCTTTATATAAAATGGCCGAAGTCATGTCTAACAAGGCCAAAAAGGTACTTCTGTATATTTTACATTCTTTTCAGCATATGTCATGTTTGCCATATAAAACTTTTTTGCAATTTTTGACTCTAAAGTCGCTCTGTAATGTTATATGGGTCTGAAACATGGGGCATAAAAAGACCAAACTGTATAGAGACGTTGCAGGTATATGCATGTAAAATATTTCTAAATGTAAATAAATCAGCTTGTAATGATGCCGTACTTGGTGATACAGGGGGATTTTCTATGAGCGTGTATATGCATCTAAACGGTGCATTAAATTTTGGATAAGATTATCAAATCAACCTAGACATAGATATACTAGACTCTGCTATGAAATGCTTGTATACTTTGATAATTTAGGATACCACAATTGGGCTAGTGATGTAAGACAAAATCTATATGAAAATGGTTTTGGCTATGTGTGGGAAGCTCAAAATGTTGTAAACCCCAAAATGTTTTTAATTCAATATGTTCAGAAATTGAAAGATCAGGCAATGCAATGTTGGTCTGCTAGATGTGCTGAAACAAGTAAATTGTGTCATTATATAAATTTTAAGCAGTGTTTTGGGGCTGAAAAATATATTAAAGTTATAGATTTTGATAAATTTAGAAAATGTCTAGCAAAGTTCCGTTGTTCATCACACAACCTTATGATTAAAAAAGGAAGGCATTTTAACATAGACAAAGAATATCGTGTTTGCATTTATTGTGAAACTACTATTGAAAATAAATTTCATTTTATGATTGAATGCCCTTTGTATGCTTATCTTCGTTCAAAATATTTGCCAGATTTTTATTTTCGTTATCCAAATATACAAAATTTTTATGATTTAATGTCAAGTGAAAATGAAGAAATAATAAGAAATGTATCAATGTACATTTATTATTCTTATAAAGAGAGAGAAGAATTTATCAGTATGTCTGAATAGTGCTATATGTACAAACATAATTAATTATCATATTGTACAGTCTGATCATAACCACATGCAATGTATGTAATATATATGTGATGTTGTATAAATTGTTTGGGCTGGAGGCCATATTTGCAAATAAACGAATTGATATCAAAATTCAAAAGTAGGTCACTGTCAAAATCTAGTTCAGCTGATATCAAAGTTCAATTTTACTTCTTAAACTACACAAATAGTCCAAATGTCTTCGCTATATTAAGCTATAGGAAAAACCAGATATTGTCATTTATTCAACCTGGATGGTCATGGTCAATTTAAGGTCAAGGTCACATCTTAATTATTCAATATGTTTGTGTTGCCACAAAACTTGTTCTGTCCAAATATAAATAAAAAATATATACAAAAATATCATCATTATGGCAATTTAACAAAAAATCATTAATATAATCTTAACGGATAAGGTCATTTAAGGTTCAAGGTCAAAGTCTGTTCAATTGTTTCAAAGGTATTGTCAAAAAAGTTGTTTTGTCCAAGTATGAAGATTATCCATTGATCACTTACTAAGTTACACCCAATTATAACAGTTATGAGCGAAAATTCAATAACTTGACCTTCAAAATCTCAGTCATACATGAGTCAAAGTCAATTTGAGTTTAATATACATCAAGGTTTTGACCTAAAAGATGTTGCTTCTAAATATGAAGGTACTCCATTAGTAAATAACAAAGGAAATAGCGAAATTTAAAACATGGCGAAAAACACCGGATTTACAGTACATAGAAGAAAAACAATGACCCCCGGGGCGGGGCAAATTTTAACCTTAGGGGTTTAATTTCAACAAACATGGTAGATAGTCACTAGAACATGTTTCATGCCAAATATCTAAGCTCTTAATCTTTTGGATTTTCAAAAGAATATTTTTCAAGTTTCTACTATATACATGTATATATATGGAAAATCAATGACCCCCTAGGGCTTGGCCAATTTTGACCATAGAGCTTTTATCAAACAAACTTGGTGGACATCCATTAGAAGATGTTACATGACAAATATCTAAGCTCTAGCTCTTTTGGTTTGTCACAAGAAGATTTATTTTTACTATATCCATTTAAGAGAAACCAATGACCCCCTGGGGCGGGGCCAATTTGGACCCTAGGGCATTAATTTGAACAAACTTGGTAGACATCCACTAGAAGATGTTTCATGCCAAATATCTAATCTATAGCACTTTTGGATTGTCACAAGACAATTATTGTTTATTAGTTTATATAGGGAAATTCAATGACCATGGCAACCAGAGTTATTTATGGAATTTAATTCTTTGAACAACTTTAGTAAAGCTTCACGCAAGGAACATTTCTGCAAAGTTTCAACAAATTTGGCCAAGTAGCGTACGAAATGGTACTTTTGTGACTTTTCCATTTAATCTTTTTAGCCTTTTTTAGGCACACAAGGCTTAACAAAAGACACAAAAGTAAAAACGGAATGAATAGGATCAAAGAGAAACAAGAATTTGTAACAGAGTTACCAACATCCTCCGCCTCGGGGAAATTTTACACACCCTTTCATTTAAGCGATAACAGTTTTACCGGATGTGACGTAAATTGGGGATAAAACTATGCAGGCCGCATAGAATGTAAGCTTATTGAAAAGTTAAATGCGTAAATACTGATCGTTCAATTATGATCATAATATGTAAAAAAATACGCATGCATACATAAATTCAATATCAAGACAATAGAAAAACATACAAAAACAAAGATTGAGATTAATTCTCGCTACATAGTGAAACAGCGAAATGTCAAAGTGAATATATGTATTAGATATAGATTTTCTCTAATGCCAGGATACAAAGCTAGTAACTACATCAAATTTAATATTTTATAAACACCCATACACACTGTAATTGCCTATTATAAATGTAAATGGTCATTTTTCTAGTTTTCTGTGTTATTTTCTGTCATTTAGAAAATTCTGGCGTATTTGTGACAAACATGCAATTAAGATTGCCAATAACATTTAATGATTGTTTAGCAAGCTTTAATAGAACAATAGCAGAATGCCTTCTGTCAATAGTGACATATTATACTTACTGATTCTTTTTCATTATGCCGTATACAAAATATTTCAAAGAACCAGTGAAGGATATAATTTTAAAAACATTCCAGAAAAAACGAAAACCATGTGGCAATGACTTTTATAATAGACGATAATAAGATAATTTTGATATTAAAAATCTCTTCTTATGTTTATGAAAATAAAGACCTTTTCCCAGTAACTTATTTTATAGATAAATAGATGTGTATATATAAGCGTCACAGGGCCGTTACATATTAATTAAAACAATATGTTTTATATACAAGCGGCACTTGGCTGTGATATCATAAATCACCAGGGTGCATTTTTTAGAGTTATAACATAACACCAGATTACGTTACTTTTCTTAGTTGTCAAAATATTTATGGTCCGAATTTTGTTATGGATCATCCTAGGGACTTTATTGGTCATGCCTTACTGAATTGATACTCGATTCAGAGTCCTACCAACTGGCACAGTCAAAAATACGTAAAATTATAATTCAGTTAATAACGAATTTCTGTAAAAGTGTTTCAAAACTTGTTTTTTTGTGATTTTTTTTTAATATTTGATAAGCAGAGTATGAAATAAAAAGTATCAAGTTGAAAATTTTACTTTACCAGCTTAAATATATTGGTATGATGTACGATTATTGAGAGTGCATTTTTTGCCGACACAAATAGTATACAGTCATGTACATTCAAGAATTTTTACTTTTTAAGTCTTTATTTTTTTTTTTGAAATTACATAGGTTTATATTGCTGTTTTTCTTTGTATTAGTAATGCTTAAATCAAAATGATTTTTAATAAACCACTATCTTGCAATTAATTTTTTACGCAGCCGTTTTTCGAAACAACAGAATCCTTACTTTTTTGAACTATATATAAATTTTGGTATTGTATATTAGCAGAGACATAGATACATTATCTATATCTCTGGTATTAGCAAGTTAGTATGATTTAACTGGCTGGTAAAATTTTCAATATTAAGAATCTAACGAAAATGGTAATTATGATCAGTTACCCAGCAATATGGTTTACCATAAAAACAAATCGTTAACCTTATTAAGTAAACATTTGTATTCATTTCACCATCCTTTTTATGTAATATCTTATGCTGTTACACAAAATTTTGCAATTTTTAATCTAACAAGAGAAAGGATTAAGATCTTTATATCTCTCTATTATTGTACTTAATCGTATCGGCATTGTCCAACGTATCCCCCAATGACGTCATCTTGAATACGGTCTTAAATATAAGGATCTATCGCTATATGAGCCATAAAATTGTGCTATTTCAAAAGATTGAGGTATGGATCTCAGGACTTTCAGTCAAAAATTATGATCAATGCTAGATCTGCAAATGCAACAATAAACTTCTTAAGAAAATTAAATGAAACACGGAATTCAAAAATCTATCATGTTAAGCCTTGACCTCTAAGTGACCTTGACCTTAGAGGTAGGGGTGCATGTGTTGTGCATGACATATCGTCTTATTATTTTTACTATTTGTGCCAAGTATTTTCAAATCCCTTGAACTATGAAGAAGTTATAGATCGGACACAAAATATACCCTATAACAGACTATGTTAATCTTTGACCTCCAAGTGTGACCTTGGAGGTAGGGACCATTTTTTGCGCCTGACACATTGTCTTATTATTGTGATTATTTGTGCAAAGTATTTTTAAAATCCCTTGATCTATGAAAAAATTATGGACTGAACACAAAATATACCCTGTAACAGACTATGTAAATTTTTGACCTCTAAAAGTGACCTTCACCTTGGAAGTAGGGATGCAGGTGTTGTACTTGACATATCGTCTGACCATTGTGACTTTTTGTGCCTAGTTATTTCCAAATCCCACAGAAGCTCTAAATCGGACACAAAATATACCCTGGGACAGACTATGTAAATCTTTGACCTCTGTGTGTGACCATGACCTTAGAGGTAGGGACACATGTGCTACGCGTGACATATCATCTTATCATTGTGACTATTTGTGCCAAGTATTTTCAAAATCTCTTGATCTATGAAGAAGTTATGGACGGAAAACAAAATATACCATGTAACAGACTCTGTTAACCTTTGACCTCTAAGTGTGACATTGACCTTGGAGGTAGGGGTGCAGGTGTTGTTCTTGACATATCGTCTTATTAATGTAATTGTTTGTGCCTAGTTATTTCAAAATCCCAAAGAAGTTCTAGGTCGGACACAATGTATACCCTAAGACAGACTTTGTTAATTTTTGACTTCTAAGTCCTTGAACTTGGAGGTAGGGATACAGGTGTTGCGCATGACACATCGTCTTATTATATAGACAATTTGTGGCAATTATTTACAAAATCCTTTTATCTATGAAAAAGTTATGGACAGGACAAAAAATATATCCTGTGACAGATTATGTCAATCTTTGACTTCCAAGTTTGACCTTGACCTTGGATCTAGGTGACAAGTTGTTGCACATCGTCTCATTATTGTGAACAATTGTGGCAAGTATTTACAAAATCCCTTCACAGAATATACGAATCCATTTTGTGTATTGTTAGCGGTCAGTTACGCGGCATCACACTTTCATATATATTGTTTTGTTGTTTACATTTTTAATATTTATATTTCAACGTTTGAACATTTTTTTTTTTTTTTTAAATTTATAGATATTTATCAATATCTATTTATCTTTGTGTGTGTTCACTTTATTTGATAACAACAATTGACTTAAACCCCATTTTATGACTATTAATTATTTTATCATCTCTCGAAACCCACATTTACTACAATTCGTCAACTAATACAGGAGTTGAAAGGCCGGTGACATGGAGGTCAATGTCTGTCAGTTTAAAGGTCTATCCTAAAAAGCTCTTGTGTTCAAGTTTTGAAACAATCCATTAAAAAAAACAAGGCAGTTTGAATGACAGCTAAATTCCCTTCCAGGGAGAACATAAATGTGTACATCTTGACATTTTACTAATCATGACCTTGATGTTGTGTCATGCGTATCATAAGCACATAGTCTCATGATGGTGATTATTTGTGCCAAGTTATTTAAAATCTTCCATAAAGTCAAAAAGTTATCGAGAAAATATAAACTTGACCTTGGGTGTAGCAACCTGGATGTTGAGGTCTGCAGATTGTGTCATGGTTGGAATCATTTGTGCCAAGGAATTTTAAAACCTTTGAACCTTTGACTTGTCAATAGGTTTTAGAGCGGACGTGACAAATAGATGTTTTTACATTGAACCTTTGAGTGTGACTTCAGATTTGTGACTTGATTGTTGTGCTCTGCCAAAAGTGTCATAATGGTGATAATTTCTGCCAAGTTATCTTAAAAACATTGCAGCGTTTGTAGGGTTATGGACAGACATGAAATTTAAACTTTTAAACATTTTACATGTAAGTGTGACCATGACCTTGGGGGTACCAATTCAATTATTGCGCTCTGCACATCGTCTTATAATGGTGATCACTTTTTCACAGCTATTAAAAAACATTTCAGAGGCTAAAAAGAGCACAAGAAATAAAGACTTTCACACATTTGACCTTTAAAGGTGACCTTGAGCTTGGGAAGCAACACAATTATTGCGCTTTGCATGTCGTCTCATAATGGTGATCAGTTGTGCCAAGGTTTTCAAAAAAAATTCAGCGGTTTAAAAGTTATCGAGCGGAAACGAAATGTTGACTTTTTATTATGAAATGAAGACTTTTTAACATTTGACCCTTAAGTGTGTCCTCAACCTAGGGGGTAGCAATCCAACTATTGTGCTCTGCACATTTTCGCATTATGGTGATCACTTGTGCCAAGTTATTTAAAAAAATTCAGCGGTTTAAAATTATGGAGCGGACACGAAAGTGTTACGGACGGACTGAAAGACCGACTGACAAACGCTATGTGGAATGGGATAAACAACGTTAAAGCCACAAAAGTCAACACAATTTAGACATTTGACAGTGTAGGTCAAGGTCATTTAAAAGTGAATTATCAAGGTAGTAGACTGCAACGGCAACGCCAACATGAATGTCACAATACCTCTATTTTTTTTTTTGCAAAAGAAGAGTCGAGCTAAAAAATGTTTTTTTCTCCATTTTTGCGCTGCGTAACCTAGTTGTTGACCAGATAAAACCCATATTCAAACTATAGTTAGAAAAACATTTAGTAGCTGACCAATTTTGCTTGATATTTGAATCAACAGAAGCCACTAGTGTGTAAACAAGCTTTTCTATATTTGGACTTTGTGGCCTTAGGCTAGTTTTTGACCAAAGAAAAACACACATTCCGATTTCCAGGATATTTTAAATAAAACATTTTCCCCTAGAGTTTAACAGGTCTTTCAATATTTGGGTTGTGTGACCTAGTTTTTGACCCAAGGTTTTCTATATTCTGAGTTCCTGATAATTTTTTTCTGGGTATTTTGACAAAAACAATTGTCACTAGAATGTTTACAATATTTTTTTCTATTTTTAGCTTCTGTGACATAGTTTTCATCCAAAAAGACCAATGTTCTAACTCATAACCCATGTTTCCAAGACATATGACTTGGCCAAACAACCTTGAAGCAAAAATGTGAGCACAAGAATGTCAATGAACTAGATGTGGACGGATGTACAAGGGACGTTAAATGATTCTACAAGCTCACCCTGAGCCATCTCGTTGAGCTAAAATGCCAAGCTAGATTAACTTCAGATATTAGCCAATATCCTGGTCAATACTCTGATGTTAAGCTCACTGGTTTTACACTTTTATTGTTGAAGAACGAAATACTTAAAGGACAGGCAAACTTGTTACCTGACATCAGGCACTGCAGTGTGGATGTACTGGATAGCTAATGCAACTTGGAGGAGAATTTTCACTCTTTTCTGCGCATTCAGTTTCAGGATTGACTTTGTCCTGTCATGTTTGAGGACTCTATAAAGATCACCATTCACACAAAGTGGAGAGACGAACCAAACCTCTCTTTTTCTGAAATATCAAAGTGTCATTTAAAGATATTTTTAGT
>NW_026856106.1:0-19440 GCF_026571515.1 Ruditapes philippinarum
ATCTTACCAAAGTTTGAAGTCTCTAAGCCTAAGGGTTCTTTTAGTTATTGATCGGAAACCGTTTTTACCTACAAGATCAATGTGACCTTTACCTTTGACCCCTTGACCCTAAATCAATAGGGGTCATCTACTGGTCCTGACCAATCATCGATACCAAGTTTGAAGTTCCTAGGCCTAAGGGTTCTTTAGTTATTGATCGGAAACCGTTTTTTACCTACAAGGTCAATGTGTTAACAATTGACCCCTTGACCCCAAAATCAATAGGGGTCATCTAACTGGTCCTGACCAATCATCATACAAAGTTTGAGTTCCTAGGCCTAAGGGTTTCTTTAGTTATTGATCGGAAACCGTTTTTACCTACACAAGGTCAATGTGACCTTGACTTTGACCCCAAAATCAAATAGGGGTCATCTGCTGGTCAAATGACCAATCATCATACCAAGTTTGAAATTCCTAGGCCTAAGCGTTCTTTAGTAAAGTAATTGATCAGAAACCGTTTTTACCTACAAGGTCAATGTGACCTTGACCTTTGACCCCCTTGACCCAAATATCAATAGGGTCAATCTGCTGGTCATGACCAATCATCTTACCAAGTTTGAAAGTCTCTAAGCCTAAGGGTTCTTTAGTTATTGATCGGAAACCGTTTTTACCTACAAGATCAATGTGACCTTGACCTTTGACCCCTTGACCCCTAAATCAATAGGGGTCATCTGCTGGTCATGGCCAATCATCATACCAAGTTTGAAGTTCCTAGGCCTAAGCGTTCTTTAGTTATTGATCAGAAACCGTTTTTACCTACAAAGTCAATGTGACCTTGACCTTTGACCCCTTGACCCTAAAATCAATAGGGGTCATCTGCTGGTCATGACTAATCATGATACAAAGTTTGAAGTTCCTAGGCCTAAGCGTTATTTATTTATTGATCGGAAACCGTTTTCACCTAGGCCATCCTTACAAAAATGTTTGTTTGCAGTAACGCGACTGACTCACAAAATGTGCCCCCACTCAAAATTTTTTTTCATGGTCTGGATAAAAAAAATTTTTTTTTGAATCAGAAAATTATGCCTTGTGCTTTGTTTTCGTTCTTTTAAAGGTTAATAGAAGAAATAAAATGCAGGTCTTATTAAATTAGAATTCAGCTATCAATTTTTTAATTGCTACCAGATTATCAAAGCATATATTGTCCAGCATTTTGAAATTCCATGTTTATTTGGGAGTACAGTTCATTAAAAAAAAAAAAATCAACCTACCTACCAACCTTGAAAATTCTGGGTCGGGTTACTGCAAACAAACATTTTTTTAAGGATGGCCCTACAAGGTCAATGTGACCTTGACCTTTGACCCCTTGACCCCAAAATCAATAGGGGTCATCTGATGGTCATGACCAATCATCATACCAAGTTTGAAGTACCTAGGCCTAAGCATTCTTTAGTTATTGATCGGAAACGGTTTTTACCTAAAAGGTCAATGTGACCTTGACCTTTGACCCCAAAATCAATAGGGGTCATCTGCTGGTCATGACCAATCACCATACCAAGTTTGAAGTTCCTAGGCCTAAGGGTTCTTTAGTTATTGATCGGAAACCGTTTTTACCTACAAGGTCAATGTGACCTTGACCTTTGACCCCTTGACCCCAAAGTCAATAGGGGTCATCTGCTGGTCATGAATAATCCCCATATCAAGTTTGAAGTTCCTAGGCCTATGCGTTCTTTACTTATTGATCGAGAACCGTTTCAACATACAAGGTCAATGTGACCTTGACCTTTGACCCCTTGACCCCAAAATCAATAGGGGTCATCTACTGGTCATGACCAATCACCATATTACCAAGTTTGAAGTTCCTAGGCCTAAGGGTTCTTTAGTAATTGATCAGAAACCGTTTTTACCTACAAGGTCAATGTGACCTTGACCTTCCCCCTTGACCCAAATATCAATAGGGGTCATCTGCTGGTCATGACCAATCATCTTACCAAGTTTGAAGTCTCTAAGCCTATGCGTTCTTTAGTTATTGATCGGAAACCGTTTTAACATACAAGGTCAATGTGACCTTGACCTTTGATCCCTTGACCCCAAAATCAATAGGGGTCATCTACTAGTCATGACCAATCACCATACCAAGTTTGAAGTTCCTAGGCCTAAGGGTTCTTTAGTTATCACTCGGAAACCATTTGGTCTACGGACCGACAAGTGCAGAGCAATATACCCCCTCTTCTTCGAAGTGGGGGCATAAATATCGTAAGATATAGCCAGCCTTGCAGTTTTCAAGGAGATTTTTTAAGTATTTACTGTAAAAGCAAAAGCCAGAGGTCCACCAGACAAGGTTTCATACCAAATATCTAAGCTGAAGCCTCTATATTATAATATAAGTATGCGCAAAATCATACATGTAAATTAACATGGTCGTTGTGTGAAATTTTTATTATGGCCAATTAAAAAACGTAAAATGTCTAGTCAGCCTATTTGTTTACATGAATAACGGCAACCGTGGTGAGGTAATTGTGAGCTAAATAAAATCAATACTTCTGTTAAAAGAGTTGAGAGGGACAACCCTTGGTGACGTTAATTAACATTTTTGTACAAAAATATCATCAGTTGAATGTGTTCATGTACAAAGTTGATGACAGAGTGCACACAAATCATTTCATAAAAGTATAATATATTTTTTGTCAACCCGGCATTGATCAAGCATCACTTTTGCAGTATGAATAGAATAGAATAACTTTTATTTCCAATTAAGGGTCATGTTGAATGACATGTAAATCACAATAGAAATAATGAGATCAAAGATCAGATAAAGACATTAAAGAAACTAAAACTTGATTTATATTATACGGGGAAGTCAAAGACCGGGCCCGCGAAGCGGGTCCGGGCTTTGGCTTGCCCGGCTATAGACTACACGTGTATATTTAAAATAAAATCAAATAAAAAACAATTAAAAAATATTTAGAATTCTATACCTATCAATGAAATTTTCAGTGTCAGTTCTAGTCGAGCGCCGCCATTTACAATGTAACTCAATGATAAAAGGCGGGGTATTCCGATAACGGAACAAATCTCAATTTTTCGGATAATAATAAACGTCGAGTGTTCCGAGTGAAAACGGAAGCGGTGCATGTAATACCGAATGACAATTTTAAAACGGAAAGAATGAAAGGAATTTTTTAACGACTTCCCCGTTCATAGGCTTTGCCTAATTTCATATTAGTGATAACAATGAACTTAAAGAAAAGACAAAGCAAACAAACAAAATAAAAGACAGAGTTTCGCTACCTAGACTTATCTTAACTATTAAACATCATGATCATATATATAAATGAATTAATAATGACATAATGTTTTAGGATTCTTTTGAATGACATTCAAGTTAAGCAAAAAGATAGCCTATACCACTTACCAGTATGATAACATTACATCTAAAAAGGATTTCCCCGGAGATAGCAGTTCAATTGTAATTTATCAAATATTATAATAAACGAAACTACCTACATCTATAAAATCGTTCATTTTACGAGTCTTTCAATTGAAATCTCCCCAAAAACCCATTTATAAAAAGAATTTAGCTCAATACAGGATTGGAGAAGTACCTCTAGACGCTTGCAGAAATCATGATCACAAAATAGACAAATATCGTTTTTTTCGCTGATTTTAACATTTTTCATGCATTATCATACACAAATCAGTGTGAAAAGATGAATTAGACTTATTAAAGTTCATTCCGTTGCGTAAAAAAGCAAGATTTTGGCATTTTACGATTCAAGCGCCTTGTCCGGTATATACCGGAATACGGTATTTAGTGTGGTGCTCCAATCCTTTATTTAGTCTCACTCTTATAAAAATTCAATAACATCTTAGTCATTGAACGCTTAACAGATCTCTTTACTGACTGCGATCTTGCAGAAATGTGTGCTAAGATTTCATTGGTTTAGATTTTTGAAGCGTCCAATTATTTCTGATGTTACAAATCTCGTCCTGACACATTTGTTGACATTCGTGATAGCTGTTGTGACTTGTCTTACTCTGATATAATTTTAAAAAATGACGGACCATAACACTGTTTTAGGGGTTGGCATTGGCCTTTTCCTCATAATACTTGTTTGGTCATTAAGCTTATTTCTATGCATTGTATTTTCCAGATCGACAGGAGCAATATCGTAAGTGCATCACTCAGGAAAATTCTTGAGAATCATGAAGTTTTCCACAGAATTGAATTTACATCAAGATTTTTCTTCTTCCCCTTTTGCAGGAACAATTAACTTTTTTCTCATATTAAACGGTATTGCCCTTTCCTCTAATTGTGAAGAAAACCTTGACTTTGTTCTCTGGACAAGTCAATTTGTACTTGGCTTTAACTTTAAGGCTGCTTCTTGTCCCAGGCAAAATTAAAGAGCCATCCGGTTAGCACATTTAAGCATTGGACTGTGAATTGGGCAACCCGGGTTCGATTCCCTTACGGCGCAGGTCACTTTCATAATTGTGATTCATCATGAAATCCTTTCTATGGTCATTTGCACTGTACCTCGATCTGCTCTTGTATGTACAGAAGTTTCAGTTCCTTGTGGAAAGTAATGTCAGCTGGTACTGCTGTCAAGCAGTTTACCAGTCAGTGTCTATTCTAGGATTTGAAAAAACAGGAAGTATTTTTACCGAAAAGTGAGAATTTATTACATTTGTTGATCTTTTTCCTTCTTTCTCTATATAGAATTTTACCCCTGCTTCTCTAAAAATGGGGAGGAATTTTTAAAAAATATGAGTGAATTCACCCCCATCCCCCTCATAGAAAAGACACTGACTGATAAACTGCTTGACAGCCTGCCCAGGTGGTTGAACTATGCTCTGGTGAATTTAATGTGGCTTAATTACTAGGGATTAAACGATGATCGAGTATAATCGAAAATTGATCGGTTATAGAACCGATCGGCGATGATCGATTACAAAGTTTAATAATCGATCATCGGCAATTTATTTTCTTGCTGTTACTTAAGTGACTAACTGTATTATAACAACACTCTAAATTAAAGCCAGTTTTTTTTAAACAATAATTTTCATTCAATTGAATATGAAAGCATACTGGTGACCATTGAGTTAATAGTTGACACTCAGGCATGCTATTTTAAAGGTATACTATGCTCAAATTGACATTAGAAAATATTTTAAAATTGTTATACCTTCTATTTGTAAATATATAAAATAAACATGTTTTGACTTCACACAAAAAGTTATGTTATGTATAAAATTATTCTACTCACTATAGGTGGTTGCAATATCAATATATAATGTCATAAAAAATACCGGCAGTTTTGTTAAGAACAGGTCGACCAACTTAACTTGTTCCCATACATACAGTAGTTTATTCATTCCTTTTTAGAAAGTGAGACATAATAATTTCATAGATTTTAATGAATTTATTTGATTAAAATATTTTACTCAAGGATGATCATAGTATATCTTAAAATTAATTTATTTCAGTTGATGAGGTGGTGGTCACATGGAAATGGAATTCTTATAAATATTAAAGCATGCTATGTACATTATACTTTTTTACTTTGTTATCATAAATGTTTCGATTATATAATCGATGATTGATCGAAAAGGGTTGTTCGATTATTTTCGATGATCGATTATGATTTTTGTCCGATTAAGAAACCCTATTAATTACTGCCGTGATCTGGAGTGAAAAATACCAACACCACCACCAGGCTAAATTAAAGTGATTGGGCAAACTTTAAGTATTAATATAAAGAAGTGTGAAAGCAGTTTTTGTGTCGCCTTGAAAAGGCGACATATAGCATTAGGGGTTACTTTTGCCCGCGTTCTCTGCGGTGTCGTCGCCTTTTTGTCCAGGCCAAATTTTCCTAAATTATAAAAGCTATAGAATTGAAACTTCACAGGATGATAGATCTTATTGATAAGAAGTGCAGTGCACAGAAACTGCTGCTCTGCACTTCTAATTTTTTGAGTTATTGCCCTTTTGTCCTGGTCATTTCTCCTAAACTATATTGTTCACAAGGCGACACATCGGACTCGCGGAGTTCTAGTTATCAATGTAATATTGTTTTTATGTAGTTTATACTTATTATTTTTACCAAACTGTTGGAAGCTCGAAGCTTATTGAAACACTCAAATTTGTTCCTGGGGCCAACTCCGCGGGGATATAAATGCAACAAATTTGCTTGTTTTCTTAAATTTCTGGAGGCAGGCGGGGGCCCCTTGGGTAGAAGAATCAAGTTGTTTTGAAAGGGAATTTTGTCTGTCAACTAAAATACTCATAATGTTTAGTTTTAAACTGTTTTATGTATTCTATTTTTCAAAAAGCAAATTTCAGTATGATATTGTAAAGGGTCTTAAGTTTTAGGCAGTTAGAAGTAAAAAAATACATAAGGGGATTATGTTTAAAAAAATGTATAATAAATGCGGAAGGGAATTTGGCCCCAAAATTTGAGAAATGAGGACCCTGTCAACACTAGAAAGACTTTTGCAAATGAAAATTACATAGATTTTTATTGATTTCAAATGTATAATAAGGCAAATTTGTTCATTGGTTTTATCAAGACCATTGTCATCAAAATCATTGATTCTAATAATTTTATTGCACAAAAGACTGTCAAAATATAAATTCATTTCTAAAACAATTTGCCAATGGAATGAAAGGAAATTTGCAAAATTTTCTATTTAACACCTCAGAAAAATCAAATATTTTGATATGAACCCTTGATACAATTGGCAATGAAACGCCTAGCTTGAACAGTTTGGGAGCTAAACACCTGACGTTTTTTGTTGTAATGAGTTGTTTTGTTTTTTACATTTCAGGAATGTTGGTATTGTGATGATTCTATTTGCTATTCTGTTTTCTGTGATATTATTGGTTCTACCACGAGAAGATTTTGAAGCCCCAACAACAAAGGTATTATAAGCAGTATTCATATTGTCCTTTTCTTAGGGTATGCTTTTTACTGCAAAAAAGGTGCATTTATTTATATGGCAGTTTGTCAAGCAGAAACTAAGCTTTATTGGTTGAAATTGCTTTTCTTCCAATGAAATAATTTCATTGTTCAAAATATTTTCAAACATTATGATTTTATTCAATTGTCAATAATCGGCAACAACTTGTCATTGAATACTATTCCATTAGATCAATATATCACAGTGACAGTAAAAAGTCAAAATATATGTAGGTTAGTGTTTGTTAGGTCTGTATTATTTCTGTAAAATCTGCTGTGTGACTGATTCGGCTAGACAGATTCATTACTGACTAACAAACACTAACCTATACATACAACATTTGGTTAATACAAGTGCTGTCAGGAACTGAATTTTTCTTTTTAAAGGCCAGCTACATTTCCATTGGTTAAGTAAAAGAAAGAGCATTGAAACTGGAGGCTGTCTTGATTTGTATGAGGAGGCATAGAGTGTTTTAATGTTCTTTCTCTTTTATATCATAGTCAAAAATAATAACACATTCCCTGTTGTCACAATATGAAACCCCAGAAAAAAAGTAACCAATGAATGAGCATCTGAATATGATATTTCTATTGCTATCCCTTTCTCTGCCATCACAATAAGTAATAAAACCCAGAAAAAATGAGCCAATCAATGTGTATGCTCTGGAGTGCAGGTAACTAATACCTGCCCTCCAGTTAACGCACTGCATGTATATGTTTCTGACACATTTTTAACAGAAAGGTCCCTAACTATAATACAAATAAGTATTTGGTGATTGTAAAACTATATTGGAACATTCTTTTATTCAAATGAAATGTCTTAATTTACTGTCAAACACATTATTATAATAGATTTATAAGTTATTATTTTTTTAAGTTGTTATTTTAAGTTCTTATTAAAGTTATTTACTGACTAAATAGTTGTTTTTATGTAAATGTAAATTAAGTACTGTTTTACTTTGTTTTTAAATGTAGTTGAGTCAACACTCATTTAACATTTGATTTTTTTTATCTTTCATTATAATCCATTCTCATACTTAGTTTCTAAACTTGAAGAAATATTTATCACTGCAAAAGTGTATTTGTAAGTAGTGTTTATGACTTGTGTTAACATTTCAGAATAAACCATCAAAGGTAACCTAACTAATGCTGGCACTTTGAAATGTTAAATGGTCATTGTTCCAGATCTTACAGATTGTCTCATATTGATTAACTTTGCACAAAATAATGACTCGACACGTTGTAATCATAAATCACATGAAGTGTCAGTGTTTTCATCATTTGAAGAAATTGAATATATCTTGTATGTCTTTACTTATCTTTATGTACTATACCACAGTGTTTGAAAAAAGTATCCTTTGATCTGTTAAAGCCACCTAAATCCCTGTCTAATCAGTCCTAAATAATCAAATATCTTTTAGCCAAACTGAGAATTGAAGTTTCAGAATCATTATATACATTAGTTATTTCCATGAAGTGAATGTATGTCAGCAAACATCAGAATTTCAGAAATGGCTAGTCTCCTCTAAACATATTGATCACTTAAAATTTGTTTTATAAAATTTGTGTGCTAGTTTACTAATTAGCCTTATAAAGGCACTCCAAATCAAAAAATGATAACATATTACTTAATGTGTTTTCTTGCAGCTATGAATTTTAAGTGCCTTATTGGCTTTCAGTTTTTCCAATTGAGAAAGTGTGCTTATTTAAGATATAAGTTAACCTCAAAATGTTTCATCATTATGACTTACAGATTGGCCATTATATAATTACCATTCAATGATGTTCTTTGTTTTACATACACATTGTTCTAATGTTGGCTTTAATTAATCAGTTCTTAAAGTTACCTTATGTGATTGCTGTATCTGATGTTTTATAGAGATTTATAAAAGTTATTTTGTATATTAAATTCTTATGATTTTTATTTTCAGAAATATGATTATTCAATCATCTTTCGATCGGTGTTGATTGCTGGATGTTCTTTATTCCTGGTGATTGGAATGGTTATCTTCCTACTTTTACATTTAATGGAACCAATCTACGCAAAACCAATACGAAGACTTAAACTTACGTAGATGTTTGACACATATTGAGTGCTAGAAAACAAACCTTGTGCCAAGATATTTGTGATAAAGAGAAATAACTCATGCTGAGAAAAATCAGAAGACAGGAAATAAAATAAAAATCTTGTGGTTCAGCTAAAAGACAATGGGGAAAAAGATTTAAAGTTGATGATTGTTTGAATTTGTCAATTGAACGTGTTTGAATAGAACAGGGTTGAAATTTGTAATCTATTGTTTGACAACTATGAATTTAAAGTGATATTATGCCTGTCCATGTGTAAATGGTGATGGACAGGTCAAAGTCGAAATAACTTAAAGATTTTGCCATTATTGTTTTCAATTTTATAGACTAGTTCATGTGTATTATCAATAAATTACATGACTCATAGAAAATTCTATAAATAGCCTTCAGAGTGTATTGTTACTTTTAAATTGATAAAAAGAGTAGGGAAGGCTTTTTATGCTGTAGGCATTTGTTATATTTTATCCTAAACATTTTTCATCATAAATTATTTGTCAGTAAACATTATATTTAATAGCCAAAAGCCAATTCAGCTGAACTCAACAGTGAAAAAGTGAGCATAATGTCACTTTTGGTAAGAATAAACAACATTCACCCCCCTGTAAATTGTAACCACAGTCTCGCATTCCAGTGAAGGACTGAGCAGAGTTATTCCTTTCATCTATCACCACATTGCTAAGTCAATACCACAGATTTAATTTGGCATCAAAATAACTGGGATAATGTCCGAATTGCAGTGCTGTGGCTTTAGGAATGGGTTTTATTATCTGACTGGTTTGAAAATCTAAATGTTCCTGCAGTTCCTCAGGGAAGGTGTGCAGTGCCATGGTTACAATTGACTTATGCTAGCAAATGTATCAGATTATTTTCTTGTAGCTTTTAATAGCTTATGAAACACAGTTAATGTGAAGATTCTATAAGTTGTAAAATTGTTAAGCAAAACAGTTAAATGTTGCCACATTATTTGTGTATGAAACTTTGTGCTTTAAGATGTTTGTTGTAGAATGGTTTTATTTGAATAAGAAAATATACAATGAAAATCTTTAAACGGAAAAAAAGTGTAAGGGAAAAGATTTAATGGTATTTTGTAATTGTTTTTTCTTCATTTCATATGTTACAATTTGTGTAGATATAAATATGATTAAGGTTTGTCAGAACTCTATACATAACACATGATGTTTGTTTCAAAAAGTACAATTTTAATGATGGAAATGAATTGTTTCTATAGTGAATGTTAAAATAGGATGGAGAACTTATATTTTATTATTAATTTTCCATTTTATGCTCCACATTATAATTTTGGGGTGATATAATTGTTGATTTGCCTACCCTTACATCAATTGTACATGTGACAATGATGTACTATTCATATAACACATATATACTATATAATAGCACTTATTGACCTACATCTTAAACATGCACTGAATACTACATGGGACCTTGGTTGAGGTGTGAGGTCAATTAGGGGTCAAGGTCAACGAGACTGAAAACAGATGTTAGTATTTACCATCATAGAGCATTTGTTTATTGACATATTTTGGGTGTTTGATAGGAGTTGCACATATCTTTGCCCTCTTTAAGTTTTTATTGAGCTCTTTGGGGGTAAAAGTCACTTAGCTTATAATAGGTTTTTGTGCTTGTAGAAGCAAAGAAAGTTAAAGAACCATAATGCTACCTAAAAAAGCTTGATAATTTCTTCATTATCCTATTAAGGATAAATGCGGATAAAAATTATGAATAATGCTTGTTCAGAGTTTGACTATATTTCATTGAAACTTCACACAGTTGAAGAAGTGCAGTGTTAAAGAATCAGAATTCTATATTATTTAGTTTTTCAGCCTCTCACTTTATAATACTTAATAATGCTTATCCCAGAGAGTTATTTGGAAAGTATTGAATGCTTTATTTTCACACAGTGAAAGAGATTAGTGGTATACTCAAACTTATGGATGGAGTAAGGGGTCAAGTTTACCAGCTCTCATTCAGTGCTATAAAAATGTTATGGATATTACTCTTTTAAATTATTTATGTATGATTTTATCTCAAATGTTTAATATAGATGCTAATTTATTAATATTTGTTAATAACTTAGCTTATAGAAATATTGCAGTAAACATTGAAATCTATAAAGATTTGTTCTGTTTTGTTTTATCATCAACTACAATGTTTACATCACCATATATTTATACCTTTGCTACTTTTTATTAAAACCATATATCAATTATTATCAAGGGTCCAAATCATTCAATGTCCTTAAAATTATGAGTACATAATTTAGTTTTCATGGCCTTAAACCTGGCAATGTATTCTGAAGTCCATCAATTTAGTCTGCAGTGTGAACAATAAACTGCTATAAGACCACCTTTCACCTTTGCATTCTGGAAAAAAATTGATTCAATAAAAGGTTTGAAATAATTCAATGAAGGAAAATTTGTTAACAACACAATGTCTTACTCCTTCACAAAAACAGGCCCAAGATGACATTTGGTTCCAGTCGAATGCATAAGAAGGTAAGTAGGTCACAAGACCTTTGACTTTTCAGTGTGACCTTAACCTTGGTCAAAGGGACGTGTATTTTATAATGGTAAAAATTTGTACCAATTAAGTTATATTAAAATCTCTCAATGCACATTGAAGTTTTGTCCCTTAATTAAGCGTTTTCTTGTGACCTCTATATAAGTGTTACCTTTGACCTTGAGACCTGCTTCCTGTGTGTGACACAATGTCTCATTGTAATGATATAATTATAAATACTAAAATCCCCCATGCATGTACGATGCCAGCTACCAGGGGTGATCCAATTGTATGTTTTTTAAAAGGTGTATTAAATGAAATCTTTAAACTTAAAGGGACTCCACTGAGGTTTAAAAGCCTAAAAACAACGTTTGAATTACTTATATAAATGAGCTGGGCACTTTAAACAAAAAATTATGCAAAGATTATTAAAAAATATACTTTGAAATAAATTGAAATCGTATGTTTATGTTTTTCTTAGCCCGATTTGAGTGAAAAGCGATAAAATGCTTTTCATTTTGAGTCATTTTTTTACAATTTGAATAATTATTCTGGAAAAATGAAGTGCTTGGATGATCTGAACTTTTGCACAAAGATTAGTGGTCTAAACCTACATCAAATGGTACAGTACATTTATCTGGAAAAAATATATTCAAGTTAATATACCTCTTCAAAAGCTATGTAAATCACGCCTTAAGACTGCATTATAAGTAATTATGTCTTAAAAATCTGCTCCACTGGAAATACTTAATTATACTGTATAGAATCAGGGTCTTTCTATTTGAAAGACCCTGATAAAAGACCCTGATAGAATAGAATGGAATAAAGAATAGAATAGAGAAAATAAAATAAAATTGAGGAAAATAGAAGAGAAGAGAGAATAGAATAGTAAAATAGAGAATTAAAAAAATAGATAAATATAAAATAATGGAATAGAATATGGGAATGGAATGAAAAGAACAGTGAATCTTCAGGAGAAAAAATTGTTCGTCTTTCAAATGTCTTTTCGGTATTAAGAATTTTTCAAGCATCTGTCCGACTCAGACTTTTCGACCTTGAACTTAGCAAGTTGTCAAGATTTTAATTTTACCTGTATTTGTAAATATTCGTGATGAATCAAACATTAGAACGCATATGAACCTGATTTGCTAATTGTAAGTTTACAAGTAAAACAGTTTATTTGAGATCACACATTTTTCAGAAGATGCAACGCTGTGAAAATAATGGAAACGCAATATCTGCCACATATTATCTCACCAGATCACTGAGATCAGGCAAAAACGCCTTTTTATCATTTATCTGTTTAAGTTTTTATCCCAAATTTCAAATATATTCTCATCCAAATAAAGATTCTGCTATTATTATTTAGTCGGTTATATAGATTAAGATGTTTTTTAAGTGACCCATGATCAGATGATTATTATGACAATTCTTGAAGTGTGAAAGTCTCCAGTATTTCACTAGCACTCGCTGGCAATTACAATTGTCACTGGGAAATTTGACATTCTAGTTATTTTTTGCATCATTTCTATAACCCCATGTAAACAATAATGTTTTTTGGTAGTACTTATTGAATGTCAGACGTTGTTTCACTCCCAAGACATTTCACTATCAAGACGTTTCACTCCCAAGACGGTTCACACCTAGACGTTTTACTCCCATTTTGTCAATTGTATGGACGTTTCACTCCCAATTTTGAGAGATGTTTACTAAGAAAGTTAACAAATTTTAATTTCATTAATATCAAACAGTGTAAAAATGAAATTCAATTTAATATTTCATTTTGTTGATTTCAATGGTATTGTTAATGCGAATTATTAGAAGATTACTCATCTTATTATGGGTTGAGTGATAAGAGGTGTAAATGAAAGGCAAATTTCTGAAATATCACTTTTATTATAAGTGTAACAACATGAGAAAATTCTATTTAGTAAATTAAAAAAAAAATAGAATAACAGAAAGAACAACAAAGACATTTTATAAGTATCAGTTTAAATATTGAAATCACTACCAGTAAAGTAATTGATATTATTCAAATAATAAAAAAATATCAATATATTAAATATATTGACTATATAATGATTATTTTTTGTAAGTCTTAAACAACGAAGTGCGAAACATGTGTAAAATAAATTATTTTTTTAAAATTATTGTCTTCATCAATTTATTAAACAGTAGCCATTAAACAAACTTAAGTAGTTGTAGTGTTATCTCATTACCTAACAGTTTGACACCACTATTTAATCTGTTGTATAAACACTGCACTTAAGCATCAACATTCAGCTAATGAGTTGTTTATTGGACGATTTACAGTCAAATCGGCCCCAAGTCAGATCGGCCCCAAAATAGTCAAATCGGCCTCAAGTAAAATCGGCCTCAAGTCAGATCGGCCCAATTTTTTTTTTGAAATATTCTTTATTCATTTTCTTTTTTTTTAATGTTGCATATATATTGATAAAAAACAATTGTGTGGATGGGAATACCTAATGACATAACAGAACAGAGCATATACCTTATTTCTGACTGGGGCATAATACCCATCATCACAACATACAAATACATGTATATTTATTATAATGCATGCACCAAGAAATAATGTTATAATAATTTCAATATGATGGTCATCAATTAAATCCCTAATTATGCATTCATATATGTTATATATCTATATTGTCTGCGTGTTCTATATCCACTCATGTGCGACAAATCAAATTAACGTTTAATCAGGTAGCACGTTGTTCACACTTAATTACCGTTAATTGTATCACGCATTCGTTAATCCAGTAGCATTGCATCTCTATTTATTTTTATTAATTAACTATAATTCAAATTAAAAACTACTCTTTAAAAAAATTGAATTTAGAAATAATTATGTTTTTATTTTTTTTATTATTTTGCTATGGCAATTAATTCACCAATATTTTAAGTATTTAAACCTGTTAGTCATGATGATATATTTTCAAATGTAATGGCAATATTTTTACTCCTGATAAGTTTTGTCAATTAAAGTAACTCACCGGTATGACACTTCCTATGTTGTCATCTGTCACAAGCATCACAAGTGACTGCCTCCTGCCGTTTCCTCACAACACTTCCACAGTCTATACAATTATCAGTCATTTTCAATAACCAACAAATAACTTTACGGCCGATTTGACCAGTTTTGAGGCCCATTCTACTAGTTTTGGGGCCGATTTGATTAGTTTTGGGGCCGATTTGACTAGTTCTGGGGCCGATTTGACTTTTTAAAATTGTTGTGTGGCAGATTTGACTAATTTTGAGGCCGATTTGACTAATTTTGGGGCAGATTTGACTTGGGGCCGATCTGACTTGGGGCCGATTTGACTAGTTTGCTTATTGGACCATTAAAATATATTTTGACAACAGCCAATTTAAACACAGAAACTTCTCCATAAGTTTTGTTTATATAATAATGAATTTTAGTCACAAAAAATGATAATCTATGACAAATATTGAAAAAGTCCCATTGCATTTAATTTAATTTAAAGATATTTCTGATTTCTATGGCCATTAAAAATTTTGACATTTATCGCAAAAGCACTATATATACTAGCATTAAATAATTTAACAATGTTTTATCCCATGTTTAAAATTAACAAAAAAAAAAAACAACACGTTACTCAAAGTTAATTGTTGTCACAAGATTGATATGCTTTAAATTAAAACCGTCTTGGTGTGAACCATCTCAATAGTGATATTGTAAAATAATTCAAAAAAATTATATAAGGCTAATGTCATTTATTGACTAATCAATTATTAAATGTATGTATTATCTACAACTGTGACTTTATAATAACATACTTTTCTCAATTGTACATTATATCTGCCATACAGTTGTGTATTGGCGATGAACATTGTATATGTTTATGCCAAATAAATATTGAATTGAATTGAAAAAGTGAAACGTCTGTCCTGTATGGAAAACACCCACAAAAATATGAACACCATCAAACTATTTTATGCGCTGAATGCGAGTTTTTGTCCATAGAAATGCAATTTGTTTTGGGTTATGGCTAAACAGGGACAAAATTACAGTACATCTAAATACTTTTGCTATTTTTATGTCCCTAAGATTATTGTAAAAATACTTGAATTTAATTCAACTAAAAAATAAATTTTAATTAATTTCTCTTCAATCAGAATATTTTTTTGTAATTTATTATTCAATATAAAATTATCTACTAAAGTATTTCATCATTCAGGTGTAACATTCGTTCGAAAATTATCATATGCAGCTAGTGTCTTTATCTTGAAACATGTCATGTTTTACAATAAAATAATGTTATACATGTATGTTATTAACATGAAAAAAATACATGAAAAATTATTATTAATAGATCTATATAAATATGAAAAAGTATATTTATAATGAATAAAAGAATTCCCAATTAAAGAATTATCATATTAATCAAACAACGAATAGGCTAAATGCACCCTTCTGTAATCTGGGCTTACACTCCTCAGAAAGATTAAATACTTTCCTTCTTTATTGTTTTATGAGGCAGACTTTAAATTTATTGATCAATTTATGACAAACCTTCATAGTATTTAATTTTTTAATTTGGACGTTTTTTAAGAAAGCAGGATAATTCACATTTGGATGTTTTTTTAAGAAAGCAGGATAATTCACATTTCTTGCTGTTACCGTATAAGTACTTATTTCTGCGGGCTTAATATTCTGCGATTTTTGTTAAAATAAGGGGTTTTAAATTTCTGCGTATCTTATTTCTGCGGTGTTATCATTCTAGCATTGATGTTTTTTTATTTCTGCGGTTTAATTTAGATATTTTAAAAAAACAGACAACATTTCAAGATGTGTTGATGTAACATGTACATTACTTCCGGTAAACATGCAGGCGACTTCTAATGTGTTTTATCGTAATCATCATGTATCAGTATATAAACATTAATAAACAAAGATTAACAACGTGCAATGACAACAATTAATTGTAATACTGCATGTGTATAAATATGAAGTGTGAAAAATAAACAATGGTAAAATCGCACGTAGACACAAGATATTGTACAAATACAAAAGGGTTTGTTTATAGCATGCGTCAAACTATAATAGTTTTATTTTACAAAAAAAATCAAGCTTAGGGTGAGCGAAAATCATACAAACATGATATTTATTTAAACAAAAAGAACAAGTAAAGTAACTTTTTTTCTAATATTTTATTCATGACGGACACATAAGAAAACTTCCCATCTACAAAACCGATAACGGTACATGGTAATGTAATTATACAATACCGGTAGTTGACATATTCTGACATAGACATAGTGAAAGGCTTAATTTTCTGCGGTTTTTAAATCTGCGGTGTCCTTAAGAACCGCAGAAATAAAGTTCCCGCAGAAAAAAGTACTTATACGGTATTAAAGACCTGACATAAAATTCCCAATTTGGCCCTTTTAACGACTCAAAAATTCCCAGTTTGGTGGATACAGGACCCGTTCCAATTGGGTGCGATAGAACATGACTTTAACTGTTGCAGCATAGAATGTTAAACATGTAGTTATGAGTAAATTATCAATGCTGTCTGTTATCAATAAATTTGTAAAGAGTTTTTAACTGCTAGTAAACAAGTCATGATTTGCCAGTTAGTATTAACAATTTACATTGCTCCTATTTATTTCAGTGACTGGCTGATAAAACATGACAATATGTTTGTGAGTATTGTCATGTCAGTAAAACATTCAGAATGAGCTGGTTTAAAAAGAGGTCTGAGTCTAAGAACTCATCGGATGCTAGCAGTATAAACAGTGAAGGTCCAATGGAGCGTCGTAGCCGACGTGACACAGATCCAGCCACTTGCCTGGAGGTGTTCCAAAATCACTGGGAGCAGGCTTACAGTATAATAAATAGAGATGTAGAGAAAGGTACAAAGTCAACAGATGATGAGATTAATACAGTTAGTCATAACTTTGAGCAAATGATCACCTTACTTGCCCAGGAAGATGGAGAAGATGGTCAAGGTATGCCAGGTGCTATCCTGCATTACCTGTTAGAACATGAGATATTAGAAAAGTTCTGCGGATGGTGTCATGGATACCATGATGATGGTCGGAAACTTGTACAGGAACAACTTCGAATGTTTGAACACTTGATAAGCCAGTCCCACCAACTTCTTTTAATTCATAAACCTGTGATAAGACCACTGTTAAACCTTCTGGCCTACTGTTCAGATGACTGTACTGGTAACATAGAATCTAGTTTAGTGCTTGTTTTACACCAGCTGTGTGTGAGCATATCCAAGGAGACCGTTATATTGGAGAGTGTGTTCAACATGAATGCAGATCATGGCCCGACAAAGTTTCTTATTTTCTCACTGCTCATCCCATACCTACATAGAGAGGGAAAAGTTGGCCAACAGGCTAGAGATGCTCTCTTACTGATTATGACGTTATCCTCCAAACATCCTTATATTGGAGAGTACATTGCAGAGAACTCCGATTTCTGTCCTGTAAGTAAGATAAAATTCTTAACTTTCAATATTATATATAAAAAATTTTTTTTACAAATACAGGAAGTTATACATGTATTCTTTTTCTTTGTGTTTATTAGTATAATGTTTAGACTTGGGTTTTGTAATAATTTCACAGGTTGAAATTCAAATCCATCTTTAAGTAGTCAATAACTAAGTTAAAAAAAACAATTTTCAGTGTATTAGTAAGAGCTGTTTTATTTTAAGTTTATGAATAATCTGTAATTTTTCATGAATATATTATGATATTATTACAGGTGCTGGCCACAGGGCTAAGTGGCTTATATTCCGATTTGCCTCGTAAAATAATTATACCATCAGAAGACTGGTGTCAAATTACAGATGAAGATGTTCATAATATTCCTGAAATGGCCATGTTTCTGAACTCCCTAGAATTTTGTAATGCTGTAGCTCAGGTAAATTTCACTTTCATTCAACCTGGATATATATACTTGTCCATTGATTTAGATAAAACTTCATTTTCTGTCTATTAATTTAGATAATTTTTCTTGTACACCTGTAAGTTGTAACAAGTTCCTTACTGAATGTGTGTATAATAATTACATATGCTCCCTGCTTTTAATTCAGAACCTTCAATTAAATTCATTATTTTTGTTAAATTAATGAATTTCAGTTTGTATTGTTTAAATGATTTGGCTGATCGCAAAGTTTTGTCGTGATAATGCAGACTGACCTTGATCTGTACTAGTGTCATAGACCTGTCTATATTTTGGCTAGCATATGAAAAGTTTGATTATGCTCACCATTAAAACCACTGGCTAGTTACTGCAGAATTTACTGCTAACTACTGTCTTACAATGACAATTTGTTTTAAATGAAAATTCTTTAACATCACCCAGGAGTGCTTTACTTTTAGCTTCTCATAGATTTTCACTGGCTACATGTGAGCTCTGAGTTTAAATATATAGAATCGATAAAAAAACTGTTGAAGTATTTATTTGATAGATTTCTTTACATTCAGAGTGATATTTACAAGTATTAGTAATCCTCTTAAACAAACAAAATCTACCTAAGTAGTGTATTTAAAATGTTTGTACACTATAAAACTGGGTTTATTTTGTTTTCTTTAGTTTTAGGTCACAATAACACAGTATGATATCTACATCAATGTTATATATCTGTAGCTGTGATATTGGTTATAAAATTAAAAACCCTTCAAACATTTAGTGTAGAGATTTAGTTTCTTTAATATTTGAAATTCTTATGAATTAGGTTAATTATTTAGCTGAACACATATACAACCACAATGTCATGGTTACATTGTGATACATTTTCAGCAGCGATAACCAACTCTTTTAAATTTCATTCAATTTACATTAACTTTCTAACTGCCATTGCATGACGATGTCCATTTAAAGATTTGTTAGTGTGTT
>NW_026856107.1:0-10236 GCF_026571515.1 Ruditapes philippinarum
TAATAAATTTGTAATTTTTCATTTCATTTGGACTTCAGGTATTTGTTAACATAATTTGTTATTTTATTTTTCTTTAATAATTTTTCTGTAATAAAAATTTGTTATTGTTACAAGTTTGTTGCTGGCTTTTCTTTCTCGTTACGCCTGGCTCGTAACAATGTGTGTTCAACCAATGCGAAATAATGTTATGACAATCAATAAGGCAAATAAAATTAAAAAGTGAAGATGAAATACAGACAAATAAGATAAAAACTCTATTTGTATCACGTACAGCATACTAGTGCCTTTCCATCTCCTTATCAATGTAGTTTATAAGAATAGATTTTCGTAGAATTTCTTTTGTTTTCAAATGTCATGTTACCTTCAATTTTCACAATATCGATACTTTACAAAAAGGCTAGTTAGCAGAAGACATGTAATGAAAAATGCATCCATGTTACTTTTATTTTGGGAAGGAACTGATAGTGTACAATTGACCATATTTTGAAATACTTTCGGGTTTTTTAATAAATGTTTTCTCATCTAAATTACTAATCAAAAATCTTCAAATTCAATGATATAACAAAAAATAAAAATGAAATAAAGAAAATAATAATACATGTAAAACACTCTGAACACGTACAAGATACTTTTCACACCATTATCTCCGAAGGTTATTATAATTCATTATCTAAGAAGTCGTTTTTCAAATGGCATGTTCACTTTAAGTTGAAAACATTTAATTAATACAATATACTTCAATATATGTACTTAATATTTAAACCAATAAGTATGAGATATATATATATATATATATATATATATATATATATATATATATATATATATATATATATATATTATATATATTGAAATTTCTTTATTTGTTTTGGTGTCATTGTTGTTGTGTGTTGTTTTGTTTGTTCTTTTTTTTTGTTACTTGTATAATCTTCAGATATGTTTGGTTTTTTCAATAAATGTTTTCTTATTTAAATAAATTATATAATCTTTAAAATTATTATAGCAAAGTGGATTATAATGTTGAATTATTTACAAAAAAAACTCGTTATTTAGCATTGTAACGCAGACAGAAAGCTATATAATTAATAAATAAATGTCGTAATGATTTTAAGTAACATTTTCCCTTCTTATCTGAAAAAGTGTTCTGGGTGTGTGATGTTAGAATGCATTTTACTTAGGATGAAGTAGTTTAAGTAGTAACAAGTAAATCACGCTTTTGCTTATATAATTGCGCTTGGAGTCTTTCACTTACGGTAGTGCCGTTTTATGTTATTTTTGTGCCCCCACGTTAGTGGCGGGCATTTAGATTTACCCTTGTCCGTCCGTCCGTCCTTCCGTCCGTCCGTCCTTCCGTCCGTCCGTTCATCTTTGTGTGTCATGTAACTCAAAAAGTATTTGACCTACAGTCATAAAACTTTACAGGAATGTTCATCAGCATGAGTAGTTGTGCACCTGGGTATTTTCGTCTGGATATTTTTAGTATTTTTTAGAGTTATTGCCCTTGACTTAGTAAAATTTTGCAATTTTCAACTTGTGTCGCATGTAACTAAAAAAGTATTTGACCTAGAGACATGAAACGTTACAGGAATGTTGATCAGCATTTGTAGTTATGCACCTAGGTATTTTCGTCTGGATATTTTAGTATTTTAGAGTTATTGCCCTGGACTTCAGAAAATTTTGTAATTTTCAAATTGTGTCGCATGTAACTCAAAAAGTATTTGACCGAGAGTCATGAAACTTTACAGGAATGTTGATCAGCAAGTGCAGTTGTTCACCTCTGTATTTTTGTCTGGATATTGTTAGTATTGTTAGAGTTATTGCCCTTGACTTAGTAAAATTTTGCAATTTTCAACTTGTGTCGCATGTTACTCAAAAAGTATTTGACCTGGAGTCATGAAACTTTACAGAAATGTTGATCAGCATGTGTAGTTGTGCACCTGGGTATTTTCGTCTGGATATTTTCAGTATTTGTAGAGTTATTGCCCTTGACTTAGTAAAATTTTGCAATTTTCAACTTGTGTCGCATGTAACTCAAAAATTATTTGACCTAGAGTGATGAAACTTTACAGGAATGTTGATCAGCATGTGTTGTTGTGCACCTGGGTATTTTGGTCTGGATATTTTTAGTATTTTCAGAGTTATTGCCCTTGACTTAGTAAAATTTTGCAATTTTCAACTTGTGCCGCATGTAACTCAAAAAGTATTTGACCTGGTGTCATGAAACTTTACAGGAATGTTGATCAGCATGTGCAGTTGTGCATCAGATATTTTCGTCTGGATTTATTTAGTATTTTTAGAGTTATTGCCCTTCACTTAGAAAATTTTTGCAATTTTCAACTTGTGTCGCAAGTTACTCAAAAAGGATTTTACATAGTCATTAATTAAACCTTATGGGCAGGTTGCTCAGCATATTTAGATTTGCACCTTGGGTTTCGCTTGTGGATTTATCCAGTATCTGTAGAGTTATTTCCCTTGACTTAGTAAAAAGATTGACAGAACAGTGGCGCGGTGGGGGCACCCGTGTCCAATGGACACATTTCTAGTTCTTTTAATTTCGTACATCTTATCGGTTATTTTTATGCAAACTATCAAACTCAATTACAGATCCTCTGAATCATAAAATGAACGAATATTTATTGTCGTTTCTAGATATTTTGTTTACATGATAGTGTTAAAATCTAAAATCGAATCAAAGGATAATTTTACAATTAGAAAGATGTTTTCTTAATGTAAAAGTGTCTATTTAGTTTCTTTGAGTCCGGTAAAACAGGAAAATATAGACAGTACTCCTTACATTGTAATACTACTTTTTCCGTTAAAGCACCATAATCGAACCGTAAAGTATAATTCTCCTAGTGTTGATTGATACACATTAATGAAAAAACACAATAACTGCATAAATATACAATATACTTAAAGCGTTTGTGAGGAATATGATAGAAAAGGTTGCTATGCTACGTATAATAAAAAATATTTCCTGAAAGGTTATCAATATCGTCAAATCGCAAATTTAATATGCCATTAATATGATGAAAAAAAAGTCGTAAGGATTTAATTGACTGTTAACATGGTTACTGAAGAGCAAATAATGCCTCAAATTCTGGGACGTTTTTAGATGTTTAAACTAAAAATAGAGAAAAACAGAATCCCTAAAGAAAAACCAATACGGCAAAACCTATAAATCACTTATTAATATGTAACATCATGTATTCAAACAGAATACTCTCGTTAATGCCATCTTTAACCAAAACATTGCGTCATTTTGCATTTATGTTTGTTAATGCGATGCCCATCAATTAACTCGATAAATGGTGTATTTAATACTATACAGTTAATACTATAGAACATCAAGAGTCTGTAAGTACGAGGGTGCATTAATAAATTCGTAAACAATTTTAAAGCGGGGAAATGATTTAATTCATGTACCTTAAATGATTACTCCTTCTCAAAGTAACGTCCCATGCACGATTTTCACTTGTCCCATCTCTCGACCCATGACTCGAACACGTGTTGTGGCCCGTCACGTGACATCGTCCGCACACCTCAGTCTCTCTCTTGACTCAAATTTTGTACCACACAGACTGGAAGACTAATTTTTAGAGTTAGAAACAGCCAGAAGTCACAAATTGCTAGGTCCGGGCGTCAGGGTGGGTGCGGAAACAGTTCGACGTCGAGTTTTTCTAGAGTATCCATGACAACGTAGCTTGAATGGCTCGGTGCGTTGTCGTGATGTAATATGAATCCGGACCTAAGTAGATATGGGCGCTTTCTCCTTATTGCCGCCATGAGTTCCGTTCTAAGAAATGTTTTCGGAGGAACAAAGTGGTTTAGTACTACACCGTATGTATCACAGAACATAATGGCCATAACCCTCCCGGCTGACTAGCAAATTATCGCTTTTGTAGGGGAAGGCGAGGAAGGATGTTTCAAGACAGAACTCGTTTGCTTGCAGGTTCAAAAAAGTGAATCCACGTTTCATCACATGTTATCACTCAAGTTAGAAAGTAATCGCCTTTTTAACGATACCTCCTGTCGTACTGCTGACACATTTTCACCCTTACGCCAATCTGCTCCGATGTCAACAATTGAGGCACCCAGCTTGCTGAAACGCGGTGCATTCCTAATCGATCATTCATAATGCCCTGAGCTGTACCATATGAAATAGCGAACTTATCTGTTACGTGCTCCACACTTACTCGTCCATCTCAGGGTATGTACTCCTGAATGGCAGCCCCTATTTCTTCATCTGCTACATTCACTGGTCTACCTGCACGACTGTCGTCTTCAGTTGCCTCTCTACCGTATTTAAACCGCTTCATCCACTTTGAAATGGCACCTTTTGACAGAACAGCCTCTCCGTAAACTTTTTGCAAATCTTCAAGAATATCGGGAAAAGACTTTTCGAATTTAATAAAGATGCGCTGTTCATTGACGCTGTATGACGTCATTTTCGAACGGACGCCCGTAACGTGACGTCATTTACGGCTTATGACGTCAAAGTTGTGTACATAGTACGATCCAATTTGAAATAATTTTCATAGCATTTAAAGTTTCGTGTTAAACGGATCATCAATTATAAACACTGGTAATGTTTCCTCTCTATTATGTCATCTTTTATTTCTAATAATATATTACGCATGAATATATTCAAAACACAAAGTGTAACACATGCAGCTCTAGAGTTCAATTATTTCACAATATACACAATAACTTGCATTATACAAATACTCTAAAATGCCTCTTCCAAATTTAATTTTATAAATATGAGGGAATCAGGAAGGTCTGACACTCGTACAAACAAAATGAAAAACAACAGAATTTCAGTCAAAAAATCAAATATTATATTAGCTGATTTATTACTGGAAATTCCTTCTTTATTTTGAATTAAGTAATCCATTACACTTTAAGAAAACTCGTATAACCTCCAAACGAATCCATTTAATATGATAGATGTACATATCCCCCCTTAGAAAAATGCGCAATCAAACAATTGCACCTGAATGTTAACATTGTAAAAAGAAAAAGACAAGAAGGAATGTCAAATGTTTTGTATATTCGACACGGAGCGATGCACTTTTCTGTTAAATATTAAAATACTCTATATTGAAAAGGTTTCAAAGAGAAATTGCAACAAACTTGATAAACGTTGCAATGACCGGCTTTGTGACAGGTAACATTATGAAATAAATTATTTTAAACCTTAAAGTCGTAGACATGTCAATATTAAAGTAAAATTTAAATAATCGTAGAAGATCGATAAGAAAAGAAATCATACAGCAACATATTTCAAGTAAACAAGGATAGGAATGACTATACATAATGCCTTTGGCGTTAACTAATCCAGTTATCATACATATAATATTCATCTTATCCATACATGTTTACTATAAAATCAGCAGCAAACCAAACATTTAAACAATTGCCTAATTGTTTATACTATATATTCTAGTTTTAGTTATATTAGTCAATACTGGATATTGTTTAAACACTCCCAAATTAAGATTAACGTAAAATAATACCTCCTGACTCATAATCAATGACAAAGAAAAATTAGTAAGGACGTATTTTATCATGTTATTAAAACATTGACAACTGAATCATATAACGGTCTTAAATATCATCCTGAGTTAATTTCTATTAGAGGTCAAAAACATCCTCGGCAACCCTGGCTATCTACAATCATCGGTAAATTGAGTATACCCGCGGGTTTCGACGCTCGGTCCAGATAAGAAGCACATATTGATTAACTCATTAAAGTTAATTTCATTTATTAACAAGTATTTATAGAAAAGTTTACTTTCAAATCAATGGAACATATCTTCACAATTTCAATTTCCAATTCAAACATTTTATAACCTCAGAGATTTGTGAAAACTTATTTTAAATCTTAGATGTTATGACCACAATCCTGAAATAAACATGTACGTAAAGATAACATCACAGTATCCTGTACAATTGCTATAAATATGTTAAAGACGAAAGTAGCATTGAATGATTAACATCCTACATCATGTCATAACTCCAAATTTACTAAATAACAATGTTGTTAATGAACGCAACAGCTTGTGCTGAGCGTATCTGTAAAACAAGATATACTATTCAATTGCAAAAGGTCATTACCCGATAATGGTGATAACATTGCCAGTCAAAGTGATATCAAAGCATTTTGTAAGATTGACAGCGAACTAGTCGAAAGACTATTCAAACGGGTTTACCTTTTCGTTGCAAGAAACGTTACGTTTACCAATTAGAATAAATAGTTGTATGGCAGCTGTAAAAAGTTGCTCCGTTCTTCATTCACTTTGGTGTTGTTATATTTTTCTGGTTTCGCAATCATTGATTCCAACACTTTATTGTATTGTAGATTTAATACCGCTTAAGCCAGTGCTAGGGACATAAGTGTTTAGAAATATTGCATTTAACATAATTTCTCATAACGAGGTTAAAAAAACCCGAGTTTGCAATGTTTTTGTTTAAAATTTGTTTCAATGTTCTAAATGAATCTCCCTTTTTCAGATATTTATTTTGTTATTGTTGTAGTTGTGTTTTACATCGTAAAGGTTAATTGCGACTTTCCGGGTCTACTGGTGGTGAAAAACCTCGGTTGCAACTCCTTGTTTTATTTCAGATACGAACGGACACCTGAGTAGAACCACTGACGAAGCGGTAGCTGGCTGGATAGCTTCGCCAAAGAAAAGAATTAAAGTCCCTGGTGGCATTCGAGCCAACAGCGTTTGGGGGTTAGTAATTAAAAGTCAACAAACTCTACCTCTCGGTTACGGACGCCCCTCAATATTTTTTACACTCGCAACAGCACGTGTTAAATAGTGTGTGGAAGCTGTACAATGTTACCCAGTATTCATCTAAGTGTTGAGAATAGAATGCTACTTAACCAGATGCTAAGGGGCGTGAGAAATATTGCACCATGAACAGACCAACTAAATTCTTGTACGAATTTTGATATTTTGTAATTTGTTTACATTGCTTTAGTGGCCTTCGAATCGTGCAAATATTCTTAAAATTGTAAATAAACAGGCTTGAAATTGATTTCTAATAGTTATGAATGCTTTACATTGCCTTGTCACATTAAATCAACCTTGCTGACTGAAAAGTTTTTGAAATGGTTTAGTAACTAAAAGACAGATACACAATCATTTCCTGAAACATATCGCTGTGAAATAACTTCTTTTAATCGTATTCTTTTCATTACGTATTTCAGGAATCATTTATTTACACGTTATTGCAACATTAAGTTCATATAGATGTCAAACTTACTGGAACTGGAACATTTTCCTTAAATATTTATGAGACTTATAAATATAATAAGTTCAAAAGGACCTTTGTTCTTGAAATATGCTACGAATATGTAGTCTGTAAAGACAGTATGGTTCAATCGGTCTTTGAAGTTTTTACACTTCTTATCGATTTGTCGATAACAACGGCTCATACTGTTTTATTTTAATGTAAATTGCCGGCATAGTTGGATTTGTATGTTTTTAGACTTACACTTTCAATTTTATTGACATTCAATAATTCAGGCAGACAAACGAGGACGATAAGAGGTGAAACATCAAGATAAGGACGAATACTAAGAATCAATCGTCCTTCAGAAACTGAAACATCTATATTCATTCTCCTTGACACAGTATATGTATTCAAAGTGTTTTAAAGAAAGTCGAACAAATTATTTATATTTTACTGTTAAAATAACCTGTTCTCATAATGGGGGAAATAATATTTATATATTAAACGTTCCTGAATAATGGCAAAACTACATTAGACGACAATGCTTATCAGGTAGTCTGATATACAGATTATATGGAAATCAATTGATAAACAAATAAAAGCCAAATGTATTGATGAAATACTTCGTTGACATACGTTCCGTTGCTATGGGAATAGATAACCATAAATTCCTTGGTTTAATATTTGTTGTTTTTTTGTCTGTGTCTAGACATTTAAACATATAAGGCCATTGGTTTCATAACACTATATTGTTTGATGATTTAGATATAGAATTTCTTGAATTTGATGTGTAGACGCAAGTGTAATTTTAATTTGAAAGGAAGTGACTTGGTAATAATTTTCCTGTTACTACCAGGTATTTAGGCTTAAATAGAATTGTATAATCATTTCAACATAGACTAATATTATCAAAAGAAGTTATGCGTTTACCATATCACAAATACATGCATTTTAAAGTATAAAGTTAAGAATAAGAAGCTAAAAATCTTCATGAAAAAGAAATCTCAAGATACGTTAGTACTTAAAAAATCATATTACCGTTTTTACTCACTAGAAATGCGTCCATAGGACACCCACACTTCACTGTTCTATCAATCTTATGACTCTAGGTAAAAATTTGTTTTGGACTACATATGCCACAAGTTGAAAACTAAAGATCTTTCACTAAGTAAAGGGTAAGAACTTTACAAATACTGAATTAATCCACAAGCAAACCCAAAGCTGCATAAGTACACATTCTTGTAAACTTTCAGGCCTACAAGTCAAATACTTTTTGAGCTATGCATGAACAAGTCGAAAATTGCAAATCTATACAACTGTAAGTCAAGGGCTTTAACTGAACAAATTCACATGCAAAGTCCCAGGTGCATAGCTTCACAGTGATGTTGATCATTACTCCTGTAAAGTTGGTTGATTCTAACTCAAGCACACAATGAACAAATAACACAACATAATGAAACGGTTTTTACTAAGTCAAGGGCAAGAACTCTACAAATACTGGATAAAGCGAAACCCAAGGTGCACAACTACACATGCTGATAAACATTCCTGTAAAGTTTCATGACCCTTGGTTAAATACTTTTTGAGCTACATGCGACACAAGTTGAAAATTGCAATTCTAAATAAGTCAAGAGCAATAACTCTATATAAACAGAATAATTTCACAAGCGAAACCTTAGGTGTACAACTTCACATGCTGAGCAACATTCCCGTAAGGTTTCATGACTCTAGGTCAAATACTTTTTTAATTACGTGCGACACAAACGAGAACAGACGGACGCACGGACGGACGGATGATGGACGGGCGGACAAGGGTCAATTTAAATGCCCTCTCCCCAAAGTGGGGGCACAAAAATAGACAGTGTTGCGACTGAAACATTACTTGAGCTTTTTAACGTTAAGGGTTTTGGACAAAACATGAGCCATGGCACGAACAACATTGACGTGACAACATAAAAAACCGTCTCTGTCATCGTTTATTTTCAAAAATAACATTATATAAATCTACATTGTACATTATTTAAATATTTAACAAACAATGAGCTACGTCATGCAACAGTTTGTGTTGTAATTGTTATTCTGTTGTTGTTTTTTTGTTTATGGAAAAATATCTAATATCATTCCGTTTATGCTATTGTATTCCCAATTAATGTTCTAACTCGGGAAATATGATCCGAGCATATATATATTTATAGTTTGCATTTTGTATTTCATTTGATATAAACTGAATGGTAAAACATGCTGTGATTGAATCTTATATCGGATGAGATATAATAATTGGGACATATTATTTCTGTTATGACTAAAAAACTTTTATCACATACTATTAAATGTAACAAAACAACTATAAACTTTTACATCAAACCCAGAGCATTATTTATTATTGTGCAAAACACACGGTGGTTTTTGTAGTACAAATGTTGTCATATTACAAAATTGATTATTGTATTCTAGTTTGAAGAAGCGATAAGCTTCAAGTACTGATATGTATAGTTCATACGTGATTTTATACACATGCACAGTATTGAATTAAATTTCTGTTTTTAAAAAAAATAAGGACGGGAGTTGTTTATTGCGTTATCATTTACGTAAATTCCGTTGACATTTAAAAGTGATTTTGAAAAAAATTTTGCCCTTTTGTATGCTCTGTTTTTTTAACTTTTTTTTTAGTTTATTTTTTAAATTCTGATAAAAAAGTTGTCTTTTTGAAAAGAATAAGAAAAAATAAATTTTTAAATTTTTTTTAATTTTTCTACTAGAATATTGAGCTGTTGTTGTTTGTGTGCAAAGTTGAAAACTTTTGAAAGGAAATTTTTTTCTTTCGTTCTAAAAACTGTTCCCTACTTGGGAAAATAATTGATTTATTAAAAAAAGATAGAGACACCTTTTGAAATTGTATTGGTTTAAGGGTTTTTATTTAAACCATATTACGCTTTGTGGGGCATTCCTCGTAGTGTGCCCCAAAAAATTTTTTTTTTCCCGGATGTTTTT